>NW_026700271.1:0-230781 GCF_030435755.1 Ochotona princeps | reverse complement strand
TAGAGTGTGAAAACTGAGTTTCCTTGAGAGCTGCTTGGAAGCCTGATGGTGTGTGAAGTGAGTGAGCCAAATGGAGTTGTTCTCCCACAAGAACCACTCGGCTGATCCTTCTTCAATATGCCCTTCACCAACATGCAGTGTTTCCTTGATTGAATTAGCTCTCACACCAATATTTGCGTCTAGAGCCTTTGCATTGAGGGCTATCTGAAAACGGCTGTGGCGCTGAAGTTGCCTGTGAATGTGGAGTTGGTGGCATGTGAAACCCGCATGTGGAGCATTCATTTGTGTGGGATGCTCTGCAAGCTTCATTTCAGTCCTAGGCACTCAAAGGGCACTAAGCATAGAGTGTGAAAACTGAGTTTCCTTGAGAGCTGCTTGGAAGCCTGATGTTGTGTGAAGTTAGTGAGCCAAGTGGAGTTGTTCTCCCACAAGAACCACTCGGTTGATCCTTCTTCAATATGCCCTTCACCAACATGCAGTGTTTCCTTGATTGAATTAGCTCTCACACCAATATTTGCGTCTAGAGCCTTTGCATTGAGGGCTATCTGAAAACGGCTGTGGCGCTGAAGTTGCCTGTGAATGTGGAGTTGGTGGCATGTGAAACCCGCATGTGGAGCATTCGTTTGTGTGGGATGCTGACCACCCTTCATTTCAGTCCTAGGCACACAAAGAGCACTAAACATAGAGTGTGAAAACTGAGTTTCCTTGAGAGCTGCTTGGAAGCCTGATGGTGTGTGAAGTTAGTGAGCCAAATGGAGTTGTTCTCCCACAAGAACCACTCGGCTGATCCTTCTTCAATATGCCCTTCACCAACATGCAGTGTTTCCTTGATTGAATTAGCTCTCACACCAATATTTGCGTCTAGAGCCTTTGCATTGAGGGCTATCTGAAAACGGCTGTGGCGCTGAAGTTGCCTGTGAATGTGGAGTTGGTGGCATGTGAAACCCGCATGTGGAGCATTCGTTTGTGTGGGATGCTCTACCAGGTTCATTCCTAGATAATGCACTCAAAGGGCACTAAGCATAGAGTGTGAAAACTGAGTTTCCTTGAGAGCTGCTTGGAAGCCTGATGTTGTGTGAAGTTAGTGAGCCAAATGGAGTTGTTCTCCCACAAGAACCACTCGGCTGATCCTTCTTCAATATGCCCTTCAAAAACATGCAGTGTTTCCTTGATTGAATTAGCTCTCACACCAATATTTGCGTCTAGAGCCTTTGCATTGAGGGCTATCTGAAAACGGCTGTGGCGCTGAAGTTGCCTGTGAATGTGGAGTTGGTGGCATGTGAAACCCGCACGTGGAGCATTCGTTAGTGTGGGATGCTCTACCAGGTTCATTCCTAGATAATGCACTCAAAGGGCACTAAGCATAGAGTGTGAAAACTGAGTTTCCTTGAGAGCTGCTTGGAAGCCTGATGGTGTGTGAAGTTAGTGAGCCAAATGGAGTTGTTCTCCCACAAGAACCACTCGGCTGATCCTTCTTCAATATGCCCTTCACCAACATGCAGGGTTTCCTTGATTGAATTAGCTCTCACACCAATATTTGCGTCTAGAGCCTTTACATTGAGGGCTGTCTGAAAACGGCTGTGGCGCTGAAGTTGCCTGTGAATGTGGAGTTGGTGGCATGTGAAATCCGCATGTGGAGCATTCATTTTTGTGGGATGCTGACCAAGCATCATTTCAGTCCTAGGCACACAAAGAGCACTTAGCATAGAGTGTGAAAACTGAGTTTCCTTGAGAGCTGCTTGGAAGCCTGATGGTGTGTGAAGTTAGTGAGCCAAATGGAGTTGTTCTCCCACAAGAACCACTCGGCTGATCCTTCTTCAATATGCCCTTCACCAACATGCAGTGTTTCCTTGATTGAATTAGCTCTCACACCAATATTTGCGTCTAGAGCCTTTGCATTGAGGCTATCTGAAAACGGCTGTGGCGCTGAAGTTGCCTTGTGAATGTGGAGTGGGTGGCATGTGAAACCCGCACGTGGAGCATTCGTTTGTGTGGGATGCTCTACCAGGTTCATTCCTAGATAATGCACTCAAAGGGCACTAAGCATAGAGTGTGAAAACTGAGTTTCCTTGAGAGCTGCTTGGAACCCTGATGGTGTGTGAAGTTAGTGAGCCAAATGGAGTTGTTCTCCCACAAGAACCACTCGGCTGATCCTTCTTCAATATGCCCTTCACCAACATGCAGTGTTTCCTTGATTGAATTAGCTCTCACACCAATATTTGCGTCTAGAGCCTTTGCATTGAGGGCTATCTGAAAACGGCTGTGGCGCTGAAGTTGCCTGTGAATGTGGAGTTGGTGGCATGTGAAACCCGCATGTGGAGCATTCATTTGTGTGGGATGCTCTACCAGGTTCATTCCTAAGATAATGCACTCAAAGGGCACTAAGCTTAGAGTGCGAAAACTGAGTTTCCTTGAGAGCTGCTGGGAAGCCTGATGGTGTGTGAAGTTAGTGAGCCAAATGGAGTTGTTCTCCCACAAGAACCACTCGGCTGATCCTTCTTCAATATGCCGTTCACCAACATGCATTGTTTCCTTGATTGAATTAGCTCTCACACCAATATTTGCGTCTAGAGCCTTTGCATTGAGGGCTATCTGAAAACGGCTGTGGCGCTGAAGTTGCCTGTGAAAGTGGAGTTGGTGGCATGTGAAACCCGCATGTGGAGCATTCGTTTGTGTGGGATGCTCTACCAGGTTCATTCCTAGATAATGCACTCAAAGGGCACTAAGCATAGAGTGTGAAAACTGAGTTTCCTTGAGAGCTGCTTGGAAGCCTGATGGTGTGTGAAGTGAGTGAGCCAAATGGAGTTGTTCTCCCACAAGAACCACTCGGCTGATCCTTCTTCAATATGCCCTTCACCAACATGCAGTGTTTCCTTGATTGAATTAGCTCTCACACCAATATTTGCGTCTAGAGCCTTTGCATTGAGGGCTATCTGAAAACGGCTGTGGCGCTGAAGTTGTGTGAAAATGTGGAGTTGGTGGCATGTGAAACCCGCATGTGGAGCATTCGTTTGTGTGGGATGCTGCACCAAGCTTCATTTCAGTCCTTGGCACACAAAGAGCACTAAGCATAGAGTGTGAAAACTGAGTTTCCTTGAGAGCTGCTTGGAAGCCTGATGGTGTGTGAAGTTAGTGAGCCAAATGGAGTTGTTCTCCCACAAGAACCACTCGGCTGATCCTTCTTCAATATGCCCTTCACCAACATGCAGTGTTTCCTTGATTGAATTAGCTCTCACACCAATATTTGCGTCTAGAGCCTGTGCATTGAGGGCTATCTGAAAACGGCTGTGGCGCTGAAGTTGCCTGTGAATGTGGAGTTGGTGGCATGTGGAACCCGCATGTGGAGCATTCGTTTGTGTGGATGCTCACCAAGATTCATTTCAATCCTAGGCACTCAAAGGGCACTAAGCATAGAGTGTGAAAACTGAGTTTCCTTGAGAGCTGCTTGGAAGCCTGATGGTGTGTGAAGTTAGTGAGCCAAATGGAGTTGTTCTCCCACAAGAACCACTTGGCTGATCCTTCTTCAATATGCCCTTCACCAACATGCAGTGTTTCCTTGATTGAATTAGCTCTCACACCAATATTTGCGTCTAGAGCCTTTGCATTGAGGGCTATCTGAAAACGGCTGTGGCGCTGAATTTGCCTGTGAATGTGGAGTTGGTGGCATGTGAAACCCGCATGTGGAGCATTCGTTTGTGTGGGATGCTCTACCAGGTTCATTCCTAGTTAATGCACTCAAAGGGCACTAAGCATAGAGTGTGAAAACTGAGTTTCCTTGAGAGCTGCTTGGAAGCCTGATGGTGTGTGAAGTTAGTGAGCCAAATGGAGTTGTTCTCCCACAAGAACCACTCGGCTGATCCTTCTTCAATATGCCCTTCACCAACATGCAGTGTTTCCTTGATTGAATTAGCTCTCACACCAATATTTGCGTGTAGAGCCTTTGCATTGAGGGCTATCTGAAAACGGCTGTGGCGCTGAAGTTGCCTGTGAATGTGGAGTTGGTGGCATGTGAAACCCGCATGTGGAGCATTCGTTTGTGTGGGATGCTCTAATAGATTCATTCCTAGATAATGCAGTGAAAGGGCACTAAGCATAGAGTGTGAAAACTGAGTTTCCTTGAGAGCTGCTTGGAAGCCTGATGGTGTGTGAAGTTAGTGAGCCAAATGGAGTTGTTCTCCCACAAGAACCACTCGGCTGATCCTTTTTCAATATGCCCTTCACCAACATGCAGTGTTTCCTTGATTGAATTAGCTCTCACACCAATATTTGCGTCTAGAGCCTTTGCATTGAGGGCTATCTGAAAATGGCTGTGGCGCTGAATTTGCCTGAGAATGTGGAGTTGGTGGCATGTGAAACCCGCATGTGGAGCATTCGTTTGTGTGGGATGCTCTACCAGGTTCATTCCTAGATAATGCACTCAAAGGGCACTAAGCATAGAGTGTGAAAACTGAGTTTCCTTGAGAGCTGCTTGGAAGCCTGATGGTGTGTGAAGTTAGTGAGCCAAATGGAGTTGTTCTCCCACAAGAACCACTCGGCTGATCCTTCTTCAATATGCCCTTCACCAACATGCAGTGTTTCCTTGATTGAATTAGCTCTCACACCAATATTTGCGTCTAGAGCCTTTGCATTGAGGGCTATCTGAAAACGGCTGTGGCGCTGAAGTTGTGTGAAAATGTGGAGTTGGTGGCATGTGGAACCCGCATGTGGAGCATTCGTTTGTGTGGGATGCTCACCAAGTTTCATTTCAATCCTAGGCACTCAAAGGGCACTAAGCATAGAGTGTGAAAACTGAGTTTCCTTGAGAGCTGCTTGGAAGCCTGATGGTGTGTGAAGTTAGTGAGCCAAATGGAGTTGTTCTCCCACAAGAACCACTCGGCTGATCCTTCTTCAATATGCCCTTCACCAACATGCAGTGTTTCCTTGATTGAATTAGCTCTCACACCAATATTTGCGCGTAGAGCCTTTGCATTGAGGGCTATCTGAAAACGGCTGTGGCGCTGAAGTTGCCTGTGAATGTGGAGTTGGTGGCATGTGAAACCCGCATGTGGAGCATTCGTTTGTGTGGGATGCTCTACCAGGTTCATTCCTAGATAATGCACTCAAAGGGCACTAAGCATAGAGTGTGAAAACTGAGTTTCCTTGAGAGCTGCTTGGAAGCCTGATGGTGTGTGAAGTTAGTGAGCCAAATGGAGTTGTTCTCCCACAAGAAACACTCGGCTGATCCTTCTTCAATATGCCCTTCACCAACATGCAGTGTTTCCTTGATTGAATTAGCTCTCACACCAATATTTGCGTCTAGAGCCTTTGCATTGAGGGCTATCTGAAAGCGGCTGTGGCACTGAAGTTGCCTGTGAATGTGGAGTTGGTGGCATGTGAAACCCGCATGTGGAGCATTCGTTTGTGTGGGATGCTCACCAAGCTTCATTTCAGTCCTAGGCACTCAAAGGGCACTAAGCATAGAGTGTGAAAACTGAGTTTCCTTGAGAGCTGCTTGGAAGCCTGATGGTGTGTGAAGTTAGTGAGCCAAATGGAGTTGTTCTCACACAAGAACCACTCGGCTGATCCTTCTTCAATATGCCCTTCACCAACATGCAGTGTTTCCTTGATTGAATTAGCTCTCACACCAATATTTACGTCTAAAGCCTTTGTATTGAGGGCCATCTGAAAACGGCTGTGGCGCTGAAGTTTCCTGTGAATGTGGAGTTGGTGGCATGTGAAACCCGCATGTGGAGCATTCGTTTGTGTGGGATGCTCACCAAGCTTCATTTCAGTCCTAGGCACACAAAGGGCACTAAGCATAGAGTGTGAAAACTGAGTTTCCTTGAGAGCTGCTTGGAAGCCTGATGGTGTGTGAAGTTAGTGAGCCAAATGGAGTTGTTCTCCCACAAGAACCACTCGGCTGATCCTTCTTCAATATGCCCTTCACCAACATGCAGTGTTTCCTTGATTGAATTAGCTCTCACACCAATATTTGCGTCTAGAGCCTTTGCATTGAGGGCTATCTGAAAACGGCTGTGGCGCTGAAGTTGCCTGTGAATGTGGAGTTGGTGGCATGTGAAACCCGCATGTGGAGCATTCGTTTGTGTGGGATGCTCACCAAGCTTCATTTCAGTCCTAGGCACTCAAAGGGCACTAAGAATAGAGTGTGAAAACTGAGTTTCCTTGAGAGCTGCTTGGAAGCCTGATGGTGTGTGAAGTTAGTGAGCCAAATGGAGTTGTTCTCCCACAAGAACCACTCGGCTGATCCTTCTTCAATATGCCCTTCACCAACATGCAGTGTTTCCTTGATTGAATTAGCTCTCACACCAATATTTGCGTGTAGAGCCTTTGCATTGAGGGCTATCTGAAAACGGCTGTGGCGCTGAAGTTGCCTGTGAATGTGGAGTTGGTGGCATGTGAAACCCGCATGTGGAGCATTCGTTTGTGTGGGATGCTCTAATAGATTCATTCCTAGATAATGCAGTGAAAGGGCACTAAGCATAGAGTGTGAAAACTGAGTTTCCTTGAGAGCTGCTTGGAAGCCTGATGGTGTGTGAAGTTAGTGAGCCAAATGGAGTTGTTCTCCCACAAGAACCACTCGGCTGATCCTTTTTCAATATGCCCTTCACCAACATGCAGTGTTTCCTTGATTGAATTAGCTCTCACACCAATATTTGCGTCTAGAGCCTTTGCATTGAGGGCTATCTGAAAATGGCTGTGGCGCTGAATTTGCCTGAGAATGTGGAGTTGGTGGCATGTGAAACCCGCATGTGGAGCATTCGTTTGTGTGGGATGCTCTACCAGGTTCATTCCTAGATAATGCACTCAAAGGGCACTAAGCATAGAGTGTGAAAACTGAGTTTCCTTGAGAGCTGCTTGGAAGCCTGATGGTGTGTGAAGTTAGTGAGCCAAATGGAGTTGTTCTCCCACAAGAACCACTCGGCTGATCCTTCTTCAATATGCCCTTCACCAACATGCAGTGTTTCCTTGATTGAATTAGCTCTCACACCAATATTTGCGTCTAGAGCCTTTGCATTGAGGGCTATCTGAAAACGGCTGTGGCGCTGAAGTTGTGTGAAAATGTGGAGTTGGTGGCATGTGGAACCCGCATGTGGAGCATTCGTTTGTGTGGAATGCTCACCAAGTTTCATTTCAATCCTAGGCACTCAAAGGGCACTAAGCATAGAGTGTGAAAACTGAGTTTCCTTGAGAGCTGCTTGGAAGCCTGATGGTGTGTGAAGTTAGTGAGCCAAATGGAGTTGTTCTCCCACAAGAACCACTCAGCTGATCCTTCTTCAATATGCCCTTCACCAACATGCAGTGTTTCCTTGATTGAATTAGCTCTCACACCAATATTTGCGCGTAGAGCCTTTGCATTGAGGGCTATCTGAAAACGGCTGTGGCGCTGAAGTTGCCTGTGAATGTGGAGTTGGTGGCATGTGAAACCCGCATGTGGAGCATTCGTTTGTGTGGGATGCTCTACCAGGTTCATTCCTAGATAATGCACTCAAAGGGCACTAAGCATAGAGTGTGAAAACTGAGTTTCCTTGAGAGCTGCTTGGAAGCCTGATGGTGTGTGAAGTTAGTGAGCCAAATGGAGTTGTTCTCCCACAAGAAACACTCGGCTGATCCTTCTTCAATATGCCCTTCACCAACATGCAGTGTTTCCTTGATTGAATTAGCTCTCACACCAATATTTGCATCTAGAGCCTTTGCATTGAGGGCTATCTGAAAGCGGCTGTGGCACTGAAGTTGCCTGTGAATGTGGAGTTGGTGGCATGTGAAACCCGCATGTGGAGCATTCGTTTGTGTGGGATGCTCACCAAGCTTCATTTCAGTCCTAGGCACTCAAAGGGCACTAAGCATAGAGTGTGAAAACTGAGTTTCCTTGAGAGCTGCTTGGAAGCCTGATGGTGTGTGAAGTTAGTGAGCCAAATGGAGTTGTTCTCACACAAGAACCACTCGGCTGATCCTTCTTCAATATGCCCTTCACCAACATGCAGTGTTTCCTTGATTGAATTAGCTCTCACACCAATATTTACGTCTAAAGCCTTTGCATTGAGGGCTATCTGAAAACGGCTGTGGCGCTGAAGTTTCCTGTGAATGTGGAGTTGGTGGCATGTGAAACCCGCATGTGGAGCATTCGTTTGTGTGGGATGCTCACCAAGCTTCATTTCAGTCCTAGGCACACAAAGGGCACTAAGCATAGAGTGTGAAAACTGAGTTTCCTTGAGAGCTGCTTGGAAGCCTGATGGTGTGTGAAGTTAGTGAGCCAAATGGAGTTGTTCTCCCACAAGAACCACTCGGCTGATCCTTCTTCAATATGCCCTTCACCAACATGCAGTGTTTCCTTGATTGAATTAGCTCTCACACCAATATTTGCGTCTAGAGCCTTTGCATTGAGGGCTATCTGAAAACGGCTGTGGCGCTGAAGTTGCCTGTGAATGTGGAGTTGGTGGCATGTGAAACCCGCATGTGGAGCATTCGTTTGTGTGGGATGCTCACCAAGCTTCATTTCAGTCCTAGGCACTCAAAGGGCACTAAGAATAGAGTGTGAAAACTGAGTTTCCTTGAGAGCTGCTTGGAAGCCTGATGGTGTGTGAAGTTAGTGAGCCAAATGGAGTTGTTCTCCCACAAGAACCACTCGGCTGATCCTTCTTCAATATGCCCTTCACCAACATGCAGTGTTTCCTTGATTGAATTAGCTCTCACACCAATATTTGCGTCTAGAGCCTTTGCATTGAGGGCTATCTGAAAATGGCTGTGGCACTGAAGTTGCCTGTGAATGTGGAGTTGGTGGCATGTGAAACCCGCATGTGGAGCATTCGTTTGTTTGGGATGCTCACCAAGCTTCATTTCAGTCCTAGGCACTCAAAGGGCACTAAGCATAGAGTGTGAAAACTGAGTTTCCTTGAGAGCTGCTTGGAAGCCTGATGGTGTGTGAAGTTAGTGAGCCAAATGGAGTTGTTCTCACACAAGAACCACTCGGCTTTTCCTTCTTCAATATGCCCTTCACCAACATGCAGTGTTTCCTTGATTGAATTAGCTCTCACACCAATATTTGCGTCTAAAGCCTTTGCATTGAGGGCTATCTGAAAACGGCTGTGGCGCTGAAGTTGCCTGTGAATGTGGAGTTGGTGGCATGTGAAACCCGCATGTGGAGCATTCGTTTGTGTGGGATGCTCACCAAGCTTCATTTCAGTCCTAGGCACTCAAAGGGCACTAAGCATAGAGTGTGAAACCTGAGTTTCCTTGAGAGCTGCTTGGAAGCCTGATGGTGTGTGAAGTTAGTGAGCCAAATGGAGTTGTTCTCCCACAAGAACCACTCGGCTGATCCTTCTTCAATATGCCCTTCACCAACATGCAGTGTTTCCTTGATTGATTTAGCTCTCACACCAATATTTGCGTCTAGAGCCTTTGCATTGAGGGCTATCTGAAAACGGCTGTGGCGCTGAAGTTGCCTGTGAATGTGGAGTTGGTGGCATGTGAAACCCGCATGTGGAGCATTCGTTTGTGTGGGATGCTCTACCAGGTTCATTCCTAGATAATGCACTCAAAGGGCACTAAGCATAGAGTGTGAAAACTGAGTTTCCTTGAGAGCTGCTTGGAAGCCTGATGGTGTGTGAAGTTAGTGAGCCAAATGGAGTTGTTCTCCCACAAGAACCACTCGGCTGATCCTTCTTCAATATGCCCTTCACCAACATGCAGTGTTTCCTTGATTGAATTAGCTCTCACACCAATATTTGCGTCTAGAGCCTTTGCATTGAGGGCTATCTGAAAACGGCTGTGGCGCTGAAGTTGCCTGTGAATGTGGAGTTGGTGGCATGTGAAACCCGCATGTGGAGCATTCGTTTGTGTGGGATGCTCTACCAGGTTCATTCCTAGATAATGCACTCAAAGGGCACTAAGCATAGAGTGTGAAAACTGAGTTTCCTTGAGAGCTGCTTGGAAGCCTGATGGTGTGTGAAGTTAGTGAGCCAAATAGAGTTGTTCTCCCACAAGAACCACTCGGCTGATCCTTCTTCAATATGCCCTTCACCAACATGCAGTGTTTCCTTGATTGAATTAGCTCTCACACCAATATTTGCGTCTAGAGCCTTTGCATTGAGGGCTATCTGAAAACACCTGTGGCGCTGAATTTGCCTGAGAATGTGGAGTTGGTGGCATGTGAAACCCGCATGTGGAGCATTCGTTTGTGTGGGATGCTCTACCAGGTTCATTCCTAGATAATGCACTCAAAGGGCACTAAGCATAGAGTGTGAAAACTGAGTTTCCTTGAGAGCTGCTTGGAAGCCTGATGGTGTGTGAAGTTAGTGAGCCAAATGGAGTTGTTCTCCCACAAGAACCACTCGGCTGATCCTTCTTCAATATGCCCTTCACCAACATGCAGTGTTTCCTTGATTGAATTAGCTCTCACACCAATATTTGCGTCTAGAGCCTTTGCATTGAGGGCTATCTGAAAACGGCTGTGGCGCTGAAGTTGCCTGAGAATGTGGAGTTGGTGGCATGTGAAACCCGCATGTGGAGCATTCGTTTGTGTGGGATGCTCACCAAGCTTCATTTCAGTCCTAGGCACTCAAAGGGCACTAATCATAGAGTGTGAAAACTGAGTTTCCTTGAGAGCTGCTTGGAAGCCTGATGGTGTGTGAAGTTAGTGAGCCAAATGGAGTTGTTCTCCCACAAGAACCACTCGGCTGATCCTTCTTCAATATGCCCTTCACCAACATGCAGTGTTTCCTTGATTGAATTAGCTCTCACACCAATATTTGCGTCTAGAGCCTTTACATTGATGGCTATCTGAAAATGGCTGTGGCGCTGAAGTTGCCTGAGAATGTGGAGTTGGTGGCATGTGAAACCCGCATGTGGAGCATTCGTTTGTGTGGGATGCTCACCAAGATTCATTTCAAACCTAGGCACTCAAAGGGCACTAAGCATAGAGTGTGAAAACTGAGTTTCCTTGAGAGCTGCTTGGAAGCCTGATGGTGTGTGAAGTTAGTGAGCCAAATAGAGTTGTTCTCCCACAAGAACCACTCGGCTGATCCTTCTTCAATATGCCCTTCACCAACATGCAGTGTTTCCTTGATTGAATTAGCTCTCACACCAATATTTGCGTCTAGAGCCTTTGCATTGAGGGCTATCTGAAAACGGCTGTGGCGCTGAATTTGCCTGAGAATGTGGAGTTGGTGGCATGTGAAACCCGCATGTGGAGCATTCGTTTGTGTGGGATGCTCTACCAGGTTCATTCCTAGATAATGAACTCAAAGGGCACTAAGCATAGAGTGTGAAAACTGAGTTTCCTTGAGAGCTGCTTGGAAGCCTGATGGTGTGTGAAGTTAGTGAGCCAAATGGAGTTGTTCTCGCACAAGGACCACTTGGTTGATCCTTCTTCAATATGCCCTTCACCAACATGCAGTGTTTCCTTGATTGAATTAGCTCTCACACCAATATTTGCGTCTAGAGCCTTTGCATTGAGGGCTATCTGAAAACGGCTGTGGCGCTGAAGTTGCCTGTGAATGTGGAGTTGGTGGCATGTGAAACCCGCATGTGGAGCATTCGTTTGTGTGGGATGCTCACCAAGCTTCATTTCAGTCCTAGGCACTCAAAGGGCACTAATCATAGAGTGTGAAAACTGAGTTTCCTTGAGAGCTGCTTGGAAGCCTGATGGTGTGTGAAGTTAGTGAGCCAAATGGTGTTGTTCTCCCACAAGGACCACTCGGCTGATTCTTCTTCAATATGCCCTTCACCAATATGCAGTGTTTCCTTGATTGAATTAGCTCTCACACCAATATTTACATCCAGAGGCTTTGCATTGAGGGCTATCTGAAAATGGCTGTGGCACTGAAGTTGCCTGAGAATGTGGAGTTGGTGGCATGTGAAACCCGCATGTGGAGCATTCGTTTGTGTGGGATGTTCACCAAGCTTCATTTAAATCCAAGGCACACAAAGGGCACTAAGCATAGAGTGTGAAAACTGAGTTTCCTTGAGAGCTGCTTGGAAGCCTGATGGTGTGTGAAGTTAGTGAGCCAAATGGAGTTGTTCTCACACAAGAACCACTCGGCTGATCCTTCTTCAATATGCCCTTCACCAACATGCAGTGTTTCCTTGATTGAATTAGCTCTCACACCAATATTTGCGTCTAGAGCCTTTGCATTGAGGGCTATCTGAAAATGGCTGTGGCGCTGAAGTTGCCTGAGAATGTGGAGTTGGTGGCATGTGAAACCCGCATGTGGAGCATTCGTTTGTGTGGGATGCTCTACCAGGTTCAATCCTAGATAATGCACTCAAAGGGCACTAAGCATAGAGTGTGAAAACTGAGTTTCCTTGAGAGCTGCTTGGAAGCCTGATGGTGTGTGAAGTTAGTGAGCCAAATGGAGTTGTTCTCCCACAAGAACCACTCGGCTGATCCTTCTTCAATATGCCCTTCACCAACATGCAGTGTTTCCTTGATTGAATTAGCTCTCACACCAATATTTGCGTCTAGAGCCTTTGCATTGAGGGCTATCTGAAAACGGCTGTGGCGCTGAAGTTGCCTGTGAATGTGGAGTTGGTGGCATGTGAAACCCGCATGTGGAGCATTCGTTTGTGTGGGATGCTCACCAAGCTTCATTTCAGTCCTAGGCACTCAAAGGGCACTAATCATAGAGTGTGAAAACTGAGTTTCCTTGAGAGCTGCTTGGAAGCCTGATGGTGTGTGAAGTTAGTGAGCCAAATGGTGGTGTTCTCCCACAAGGACCACTCGGCTGATTCTTCTTCAATATGCCCTTCACCAATATGCAGTGTTTCCTTGATTGAATTAGCTCTCACACCAATATTTACATCCAGAGGCTTTGCATTGAGGGCTATCTGAAAATGGCTGTGGCACTGAAGTTGCCTGAGAATGTGGAGTTGGTGGCATGTGAAACCCGCATGTGGAGCATTCGTTTGTGTGGGATGCTCACCAAGCTTCAATTAAATCCAAGGCACACAAAGGGCACTAAGCATAGAGTGTGAAAACTGAGTTTCCTTGAGAGCTGCTTGGAAGCCTGATGGTGTGTGAAGTTAGTGAGCCAAATGGAGTTGTTCTCCCACAAGAACCACTCGGCTGATCCTTCTTCAATATGCCCTTCACCAACATGCAGTGTTTCCTTGATTGAATTAGCTCTCACACCAATATTTGCGTCTAGAGCCTTTGCATTGATGGCTATCTGAAAATGGCTGTGGCGCTGAATTTGCCTGAGAATGTGGAGTTGGTGGCATGTGAAACCCGCATGTGGAGCATTCGTTTGTGTGGGATGCTCACCAAGATTCATTTCAAACCTAGGCACTCAAAGGGCACTAAGCATAGAGTGTGAAAACTGAGTTTCCTTGAGAGCTGCTTGGAAGCCTGATGGTGTGTGAAGTTAGTGAGCCAAATGGAGTTGTTCTCCCACAAGAACCACTCGGCTGATTTTTCTTCAATATGCCCTTCACCAATATGCAGTGTTTCCTTGATTGAATTAGCTCTCACACCAATATTTACATCTAGAGCCTTTGCATTGAGGGCTATCTGAAAATGGCTGTGGCACTGAAGTTGCCTGTGAATGTGGAGTTGGTGGCATGTGAAACCCGCATGTGGAGCATTCGTTTGTGTGGGATGCTCACCAAGCTTCATTTAAATCCAAGGCACACAAAGGGCACTAAGCATAGAGTGTGAAAACTGAGTTTCCTTGAGAGCTGCTTGGAAGCCTGATGGTGTGTGAAGTTAGTGAGCCAAATGGAGTTGTTCTCCCACAAGAACCACTCGGCTGATCCTTCTTCAATATGCCCTTCACCAACATGCAGTGTTTCCTTGATTGAATTAGCTCTCACACCAATATTTGCGTCTAGAGCCTTTGCATTGAGGGCTATCTGAAAACGGCTGTGGCGCTGAAGTTGCCTGTGAATGTGGAGTTGGTGGCATGTGAAACCCGCATGTGGAGCATTCGTTTGTGTGGGATGCTCACCAAGATTCATTTCAGTCCTAGGCACTCAAAGGGCACTAAGCATAGAGTGTGAAAACGGAGTTTCCTTGAGAGCTGCTTGGAAGCCTGATGGTGTGTGAAGTTAGTGAGCCAAATGGAGTTGTTCTCCCACAAGGACCACTCGGCTGATTCTTCTTCAATATGCCCTTCACCAATATGCAGTGTTTCCTTGATTGAATTAGCTCTCACACCAATATTTACATCTAGAGGCTTTGCATTGAGGGCTATCTGAAAATGGCTGTGGCACTGAAGTTGCCTGAGAATGTGGAGTTGGTGGCATGTGAAACCCGCATGTGGAGCATTCGTTGTGTGGGATGCTCACCATGCTTCATTTAAATCCAAGGCACACAAAGGGCACTAAGCATAGAGTGTGAAAACTGAGTTTCCTTGAGAGCTGCTTGGAAGCCTGATGGTGTGTGAAGTTAGTGAGCCAAATGGAGTTGTTCTCCCACAAGAACCACTCGGCTGATCCTTCTTCAATATGCCCTTCACCAACATGCAGTGTTTCCTTGATTGAATTAGCTCTCACACCAATATTTACGTCTAGAGCCTTTGCATTGAGGGCTATCTGAAAATGGCTGTGGCGCTGAAGTTGCCTGTGAATGTGGAGTTGGTGGCATGTGAAACCCGCATGTGGAGCATTCGTTTGTGTGGGATGCTCTACTAGATTCATTCCTAGATAATGCACTCAAAGGGCACTAAGCATAGAGTGTGAAAACTGAGTTTCCTTGAGAGCTGCTTGGAAGCCTGATGGTGTGTGAAGTTAGTGAGCCAAATGGAGTTGTTCTCCCACAAGAACCACTCGGCTGATCCTTCTTCAATATGCCCTTCACCAACATGCAGTGTTTCCTTGATTGAATTAGCTCTCACACCAATATTTGCGTCTAGAGCCTTTGCATTGATGGCTATCTGAAAAGGGCTGTGGCGCTGAATTTGCCTGAGAATGTGGAGTTGGTGGCATGTGAAACCCGCATGTGGAGCATTCGTTTGTGTGGGATGCTCACCAAGATTCATTTCAAACCTAGGCACTCAAAGGGCACTAAGCATAGAGTGTGAAAACTGAGTTTCCTTGAGAGCTGCTTGGAAGCCTGATGGTGTGTGAAGTTAGTGAGCCAAATGGAGTTGTTCTCCCACAAGGACCACTCGGCTGATTTTTCTTCAATATGCCCTTCACCAATATGCAGTGTTTCCTTGATTGAATTAGCTCTCACACCAATATTTACATCTAGAGGCTTTGCATTGAGGGCTATCTGAAAATGGCTGTGGCACTGAAGTTGCCTGTGAATGTGGAGTTGGTGGCATGTGAAACCCGCATGTGGAGCATTCGTTTGTGTGGGATGCTCACCAAGCTTCATTTAAATCCAAGGCACACAAAGGGCACTAAGCATAGAGTGTGAAAACTGAGTTTCCTTGAGAGCTGCTTGGAAGCCTGATGGTGTGTGAAGTTAGTGAGCCAAATGGAGTTGTTCTCCCACAAGAAACACTCGGCTGATCCTTCTTCAATATGCCCTTCACCAACATGCAGTGTTTCCTTGATTGAATTAGCTCTCACACCAATATTTGCGTCTAGAGCCTTTGCATTGAGGGCTATCTGAAAACGGCTGTGGCGCTGAAGTTGCCTGTGAATGTGGAGTTGGTGGCATGTGAAACCCGCATGTGGAGCATTCGTTTGTGTGGGATGCTCTACTAGATTCATTCCTAGATAATGCACTCAAAGGGCACTAAGCATAGAGTGTGAAAACTGAGTTTCCTTGAGAGCTGCTTGGAAGCCTGATGGTGTGTGAAGTTAGTGAGCCAAATGGAGTTGTTCTGGCACAAGGACCACTTGGTTGATCGTTCTTCAATATGCCTTTCACCAACATGCAGTGTTTCCTTGATTGAATTAGCTCTCACACCAATATTTGCTTCTAGAGCCTTTGCATTGAGGGCTATCTGAAAATGGCTGTGGCGCTGAAGTTGCCTGTGAATGTGGAGTTGGTGGCATGTGAAACCCGCATGTGGAGCATTCGTTTGTGTGGGATGCTCACCAAGCTTCATTTCAGTCCTAGGCACTCAAAGGGCACTAAGCATAGAGTGTGAAAACGGAGTTTCCTTGAGAGCTGCTTGGAAGCCTGATGGTGTGTGAAGTTAGTGAGCTAAATGGAGTTGTTCTCCCACAAGAACCACTCGGCTGATCCTTCTTCAATATGCCCTTCACCAACATGCAGTGTTTCCTTGATTGAATTAGCTCTCACACCAATATTTGCGTCTAGAGCCTTTGCATTGAGGGCTATCTGAAAATGGCTGTGGCGCTGAAGTTGCCTGTGAATGTGGAGTTGGTGGCATGTGAAACCCGCATGTGGAGCATTCGTTTGTGTGGGATGCTCTACTAGATTCATTCCTAGATAATGCACTCAAAGGGCACTAAGCATAGAGTGTGAAAACTGAGTTTCCTTGAGAGCTGCTTGGAAGCCTGATGGTGTGTGACGTTAGTGAGCCAAATGGAGTTGTTCTCCCACAAGGACCACTTGGTTGATCCTTCTTCAATATGCCCTTCACGAACATGCAGTGTTTCCTTGATTGAATTAGCTCTCACACCAATATTTGCTTCTAGAGCCTTTGCATTGAGGGCTATCTGAAAACGGCTGTGGCGCTGAAGTTGCCTGTGAATGTGGAGTTGGTGGCATGTGAAACCCGCATGTGGAGCATTCGTTTGTGTGGGATGCTCACCAAGATTCATTTCAGTCCTAGGCACTCAAAGGGCACTAAGCATAGAGTGTGAAAACTGAGTTTATTTGAGAGCTGCTTGGAAGCCTGATGGTGTGTGAAGTTAGTGAGCCAAATGGAGTTGTTCTCCCACAAGGACCACTCGGCTGATTCTTCTTCAATATGCCCTTCACCAATATGCAGTGTTTCCTTGATTGAATTAGCTCTCACACCAATATTTACATCCAGAGGCTTTGAATTGAGGGCTATCTGAAAATGGCTGTGGCGCTGAAGTTGCCTGAGAATGTGGAGTTGGTGGCATGTGAAACCCGCATGTGGAGCATTCGTTTGTGTGGGATGCTCACCAAGCTTCATTTAAATCCAAGGCACACAAAGGGCACTAAGCATAGAGTGTGAAAACTGAGTTTCCTTGAGAGCTGCTTGGAAGCCTGATGGTGTGTGAAGTTAGTGAGCCAAATGGAGTTGTTCTCCCACAAGAACCACTCGGATGATCCTTCTTCAATATGCCCTTCAGCAACATGCAGTGTTTCCTTGATTGAATTAGCTCTCACACCAATATTTGCGTCTAGAGCCTTTGCATTGAGGGCTATCTGAAAACGGCTGTGGCGCTGAAGTTGCCTGTGAATGTGGAGTTGGTGGCATGTGAAACCCGCATGTGGAGCATTCGTTTGTGTGGGATGCTCACCAAGCTTCATTTCAGTCCTAGGCACTCAAAGGGCACTAATCATAGAGTGTGAAAACTGAGTTTCCTTGAGAGCTGCTTGGAAGCCTGATGGTGTGTGAAGTTAGTGAGCCAAATGGAGTTGTTCTCCCACAAGAACCACTCGGATGATCCTTCTTCAATATGCCCTTCAGCAACATGCAGTGTTTCCTTGATTGAATTAGCTCTCACACCAATATTTGCGTCTAGAGCCTTTGCATTGAGGGCTATCTGAAAACGGCTGTGGCGCTGAAGTTGCCTGTGAATGTGGGGTTGGTGGCATGTGAAACCCGCATGTGGAGCATTCGTTTGTGTGGGATGCTCTACTAGATTCATTCCTAGATAATGCACTCAAAGGGCACTAAGCATAGAGTGTGAAAACTGAGTTTCCTTGAGAGCTGCTTGGAAGCCTGATGGTGTGTGAAGTTAGTGAGCCAAATGGAGTTGTTCTCGCACAAGGACCACTTGGTTGATCCTTCTTCAATATGCCCTTCACCAACATGCAGTGTTTCCTTGATTGAATTAGCTCTCACACAAATATTTGCTTCTAGAGCCTTTGCATTGAGGGCTATCTGAAAACGGCTGTGGCGCTGAAGTTGCCTGTGAATGTGGAGTTGGTGGCATGTGAAACCCGCATGTGGAGCATTCGTTTGTGTGGGATGCTCACCAAGATTCATTTCAGTCCTAGGCACTCAAAGGGCACTAAGCATAGAGTGTGAAAACTGAGTTTCCTTGAGAGCTGCTTGGAAGCCTGATGGTGTGTGAAGTTAGTGAGCCAAATGGAGTTGTTCTCCCACAAGGACCACTCGGCTGATTCTTCTTCAATATGCCCTTCACCAATATGCAGTGTTTCCTTGATTGAATTAGCTCTCACACCAATATTTACATCTAGAGGCTTTGCATTGAGGGCTATCTGAAAATGGCTGTGGCACTGAAGTTGCCTGAGAATGTGGAGTTGGTGGCATGTGAAACCCGCATGTGGAGCCTTCGTTTGTGTGGGATGCTCACCAAGCTTCATTTAAATCCAAGGCACTCAAAGGGCACTAAGCATAGAGTGTGAAAACTGAGTTTCCTTGAGAGCTGCTTGGAAGCCTGATGGTGTGTGAAGTTAGTGAGCCAAATGGAGTTGTTCTCCCACAAGAACCACTCGGATGATCCTTCTTCAATATGCCCTTCAGCAACATGCAGTGTTTCCTTGATTGAATTAGCTCTCACACCAATATTTGCGTCTAGAGCCTTTGCATTGAGGGCTATCTGAAAACGGCTGTGGCGCTGAAGTTGCCTGTGAATGTGGAGTTGGTGGCATGTGAAACCCGCATGTGGAGCATTCGTTTGTGTGGGATGCTCTACTAGATTCATTCCTAGATAATGCACTCAAAGGGCACTAAGCATAGAGTGTGAAAACTGAGTTTCCTTGAGAGCTGCTTGGAAGCCTGATGGTGTGTGAAGTTAGTGAGCCAAATGGAGTTGTTCTCGCACAAGGACCACTTGGTTGATCCTTCTTCAATATGCCCTTCACCAACATGCAGTGTTTCCTTGATTGAATTAGCTCTCACACCAATATTTGCTTCTAGAGCCTTTGCATTGAGGGCTATCTGAAAACGGCTGTGGCGCTGAAGTTGCCTGTGAATGTGGAGTTGGTGGCATGTGAAACCCGCATGTGGAGCATTCGTTTGTGTGGGATGCTCACCAAGATTCATTTCAGTCCTAGGCACTCAAAGGGCACTAAGCATAGAGTGTGAAAACTGAGTTTCCTTGAGAGCTGCTTGGAAGCCTGATGGTGTGTGAAGTTAGTGAGCCAAATGGAGTTGTTCTCCCACAAGGACCACTCGGCTGATTCTTCTTCAATATGCCCTTCACCAATATGCAGTGTTTCCTTGATTGAATTAGCTCTCACACCAATATTTACATCTAGAGGCTTTGCATTGAGGGCTATCTGAAAATGGCTGTGGCGCTGAAGTTGCCTGAGAATGTGGAGTTGGTGGCATGTGAAACACGCATGTGGAGCCTTCGTTTGTGTGGGATGCTCACCAAGCTTCATTTAAATCCAAGGCACTCAAAGGGCACTAAGCATAGAGTGTGAAAACTGAGTTTCCTTGAGAGCTGCTTGGAAGCCTGATGGTGTGTGAAGTTAGTGAGCCAAATGGAGTTGTTCTCCCACAAGAACCACTCGGCTGATCCTTCTTCAATATGCCCTTCACCAACATGCAGTGTTTCCTTGATTGAATTAGCTCTCACACCAATATTTGCGTCTAGAGCCTTTGCATTGAGGGCTATCTGAAAATGGCTGTGGCGCTGAAGTTGCCTGAGAATGTGGAGTTGGTGGCATGTGGAACCCGCATGTGGAGCATTCGTTTGTGTGGGATGCTCACCAAGATTCATTTCAGTCCTATGCACTCAAAGGGCACTAAGCATAGAGTGTGAAAACTGAGTTTCCTTGAGAGCTGCTTGGAAGCCTGATGGTGTGTGAAGTTAGTGAGCCAAATGGAGTTGTTCTCCCACAAGGACCACTCGGCTGATTCTTCTTCAATATGCCCTTCACCAATATGCAGTGTTTCCTTGATTGAATTAGCTCTCACACCAATATTTACATCTAGAGGCTTTGCATTGAGGGCTATCTGAAAATGGCTGTGGCACTGAAGTTGCCTGAGAATGTGGAGTTGGTGGCATGTGAAACCCGCATGTGGAGCATTCGTTTGTGTGGGATGCTCTACTAGATTCATTCCTAGATAATGCACTCAAAGGGCACTAAGCATAGAGTGTGAAAACTGAGTTTCCTTGAGAGCTGCTTGGAAGCCTGATGGTGTGTGAAGTTAGTGAGCCAAATGGAGTTGTTCTCCCACAAGAACCACTCGGCTGATCCTTCTTCAATATGCCCTTCACCAACATGCACTGTTTCCTTGATTGAATTAGCTCTCACACCAATATTTGCGTCTAGAGCCTTTGCATTGAGGGCTATCTGAAAACGGCTGTGGCGCTGAAGTTGCCTGTGAATGTGGAGTTGGTGGCATGTGGAACCCGCATGTGGAGCATTCGTTTGTGTGGGATGCTCACCAAGATTCATTTCAGTCCTAGGCACTCAAAGGGCACTAAGCATAGAGTGTGAAAACTGAGTTTCCTTGAGAGCTGCTTGGAAGCCTGATGGTGTGTGAAGTTAGTGAGACAAATGGAGTTGTTCTCCCACAAGGACCACTTGGCTGATTCTTCTTCAATATGCCCTTCAGCAACATGCAGTGTTTCCTTGATTGAATTAGCTCTCACACCAATATTTACATCTAGAGGCTTTGCTTTGAGGGCTATCTGAAAATGGCTGTGGCACTGAAGTTGCCTGAGAATGTGGAGTTGGTGGCATGTGAAACCCGCATGTGGAGCATTCGTTTGTGTGGAATGCTCACCAAGATTCATTTCAATCCTAGGCACTCAAAGGGCACTAAGCATAGAGTGTGAAAACTGAGTTTCCTTGAGAGCTGCTTGGAAGCCTGGTGGTGTGTGAAGTTAGTGAGCCAAATGGAGTTGTTCTCGCACAAGGACCACTTGGTTGATCGTTCTTCAATATGCCCTTCACCAACATGCAGTGTTTCCTTGATTGAATTAGCTCTCACACCAATATTTGCGTCTAGAGCCTTTGCATTAAGGCTATCTGAAAACGGCTGTGGCGCTGAAGTTGCCTGTGAATGTGGAGTTGGTGGCATGTGGAACCCGCATGTGGAGCATTCGTTTGTGTGGGATGCTCTACCAGGTTCATTCCTAGATAATGCACTCAAAGGGCACTAAGCATAGAGTGTGAAAACTGAGTTTCCTTGAGAGCTGCTTGGAAACCTGATGGTGTGTGAAGTTAGTGAGCCAAATGGAGTTGTTCTCCCACAAGAACCACTCGCTGATCCTTCTTCAATATGCCCTTCACCAACATGCAGTGTTTCCTTGATTGAATTAGCTCTCACACCAATATTTGCATCTAGAGCCTTTGCATTGAGGGCTATCTGAAAACGGCTGTGGTGCTGAAGTTGCCTGTGAATGTGGATGTGGTGGCATGTGAAACCCGCATGTGGAGGATTCGTTTGTGTGGGATGCTCTACCCAGGTTCATTCCTACATAATGCACTCAAGAGGCACTAAGCATAGAGTGTGAAAACTGAGTTTCCTTGAGAGCTGCTTGGAAGCCTGATGGTGTGTGAAGTTAGTGAGCCAAATGGAGTTGTTCTCCCACAAGAACCACTCGGCTGATCCTTCTTCAATATGCCCTTCAGCAACATGCAGTGTTTCCCTTGATTGAATTAGCTCTCACACCAATATTTGCGTCTAGAGCCTCTTGCATTGAGGGCTAACTGAAAATGGCTTTGGCGCTGAAGTTGTCTGTGAATGTGGGAGTTGGTGGCATGTGGAACCGCATGTGGAGCATTCGTTTGTGTGGGATGCTCACCACGATTCATTTCAGTCCTAGGCACTCAAAGGGCACTAAGCATAGAGTGTGGAAAACTGAGTTCCTTGAGAGCTGCTTGGAAGCCTGATGGTGTGTGTGAAGTTAGTGAGCCAAATGGAGTTGTTCTCCCACAAGGGCCACTCGCGTGATTCTTCTTCAATATGCCTTCACCAATATGCACTGTTTCCTTGATTGAATTAGCTCTCACACCAATATTTACATCTAGAGGCTTTGCATTGAGGGCTATCTGAAAATGGCTGTGGCACTGAAGTTGCCTGAGAATGTGAGTTGGTGGCATGTGAAACCCGCATGTGAGCATTCGTTTGTGTGGGATGCTCACCAAGCTTCATTTAAATCCAAGGCACACAAAGGGCACTAAGCATAGAGTGTGAAAACTGAGTTTCCTTGAGAGCTGCTTGGAAGCCTGATGGTGTGTGAAGCTTCTGAGCCAAATGGAGTTGTTCTCCCACAAGAACCACTCGGCTGATCCTTCTTCAATATGCCCTTCACCAACATGCAGTGTTTCCTTGATTGAATTAGCTCTCACACCAAATTTGCGTCTAGATCCTTTGCATTGAGGCTCTCTGAAAACGGCTGTGGCGCTGAGTTGCCTGTGAATGTGGAGTTGGTGGCATGTGAAACCCGCATGTGGAGCATTCGTTTGTGTGGGGATGCTCTACCAGGTTCATTCTAGATAAGTGCAGTGAAAGGGCACTAAGCATAGAGTGTGAAAACTGAGTTTCCTTGAGAGCTGCTTGGAAGCCTGATGGTGTGTGAAGGTTAGTGAGCCAAATGGAGTTGTTCAACCCACAAGAACCACTCGGCTGATCGTTCTGCAATATGCCCTTCACCAACAGTGCAGGTGTTTCCTTGATTGAATTAGCTCTCACACCAATATTTGCGTCTAGAGCCTTTGCATTGAGGGCTATCTGAAAACGGCTGTGGCGCTGAAGTTGCCTAAGGAATGTGGAGTTGGTGGCATGTGGAACCCGCATGTGGAGCATTTGTTTGTGTGGAATGCTCACCAAGATTCATTTCAATCCTAGGCACTCAAAGGGCACTAAGCATAGAGTGTGAAAACTGAGTTTCCTTGAGAGCTGCTTGGAAGCCTGATGGTGTGTGAAGTTAGTGAGCCAAATGGAGTTGTTCTCGCACAGAACCACTCGGCTGATCCTTCTTCAATTATGCCCTTCACCAACATGCAGTGTTTCCTTGATTGAATTAGCTCTCACACCAATATTTGCGTCTAGAGCCTTTGCATTGAGGGCTATCTGAAAATGGCTGGTGGCGCTGAAGTTTGCCTGTGAATGTGGAGTTGGTGGCATGTGGAACCCGCATGTGGAGCATTCGTTTGTGTGGGATGCTCACCAAGATTCATTTCAGTCCCTAGGCACTCAAAGGGCACTAAGCATAGAGTGTGAAAACTGAGTTTCCTTGAGAGCTGCTTGGAAGCCTGATGGTGTGTGAAGTTAGTGAGCCAAATGGAGTTGTTCTCCTCACAAGAACCATCGGCTGAACCTTCTTCAATATGCCCTTCACCAACATGCAGTGTTTCCTTGATTTGAATTAGCTCTCACATCATATTTGCGTCTAGAGCCTTTGCATTGAGGGCTATCTGAAAACGGCTGTGGCGCTGAAGTTGCCTGTGAATGTGAGTTGGTGGCATGTGAAACCCCGCATGTGGAGCATTCGTTTGTGTGGGATGCTCTACCAGGTTCATTCCTAGATAATGCACTCAAAGGGCACTAAGCATAGAGTGTGAAAACTGAGTTTCCTTGAGAGCTGCTTGGAAGCCTGATGGTGTGTGAGTTAGTGAGCCAAATGGAGTTGTTCTCCCACAAGAAACACTCGGGCTGATCCTTCTTCAATATGCCCTTCAGCAACATGCAGTGTTTCCTTGATTGAATTAGCTCTCACACCAATATTTGCGTCTAGAGCCTTTGCATTGAGGGCTATCTGAAAATGGCTGTGGCGCTGAAGTTGCCTGTGAATGTGGAGTTGGTGGCATGTGAAACCCGCATGTGGAGCATTCGTTTGTGTGGGATGCTCTACCAGGTTCATTCCTAGATAATGCACTCAAAGGGGCACTAAGCATAGAGTGTGAAAACTGAGTTTCCTTGAGAGCTGCTTGGAAGCCCTGATGGTTGTGTGACGTTAGTGAGCCAAATGGAGTTGTTCTCCCACAAGAAACACTCGGCTGATCCTTCTTCAATATGCCCTTCACCAACATGCAGTGTTTCCTTGATTGAATTAGCTCTCACGCCAATATTTGCGTCTAGAGCCTTTGCATTGAGGGCTATCTGAAAACACCTGTGGCGCTGAATTTGCCTGAGAATGTGGAGTTGGTGGCATGTGAAACCCGCATGTGGAGCATTCGTTTGTGTGGGATGCTCTACCAGGTTCATTCCTAGATAATGAACTCAAAGGGCACTAAGCATAGAGTGTGAAACTGAGTTTCTTGAGAGCTGCTTGGAAGCCTGATGGTGTGTGAAGTTAGTGAGCAAATGGAGTTGTTCTCCCACAAGAACCACTCGGCTGATCCTTCTTCAATAGCCCTTCACCAACATGCAGTGTTTCCTTGATTGAATTAGCTCTCACACCAATATTTGCGTCTAGAGCCTTTGCATTGAGGGGCTATCTGAAAACGGCTGTGGCGCTGAAGTTGCCTGTGAATGTGAGTTGGTGGGCATGTGAAACCCGCATGTGGAGCATTCGTTTTGTGTGGATGCTCTACCAGGTTCATTCCTAGATAATGCACTCAAAGGGCACTAAGCATAGAGTATGAAAACTGAGTTTCCTTGAGAGCTGCTTGGAAGCTGATGGTGTGTGAAGTTAGTGAGCCAAATGGAGTTGTTCTCCCACAAGAACCACTCGGCTGATCCTTCTTCAATATGCCCTTCACCAACATGCAGTGTTTCCTTGATTGAATTAGCTCTCACACCAATATTTGCGTCTAGAGCCTTTGCATTGAGGGCTATCTGAAAACGGCTGTGGCGCTGAAGTTGCCTGTGAATGTGGAGTTGGTGGCATGTGAAACCCCGCATGTGGAGCATTCGTTTGTGTGGGATGCTCACCAAGCTTCATTTCAGTCCTAGGCACTCAAAGGGCACTAATCATAGATTGTGAAAACTGAGTTCCTTGAGAGCTGCTTGGAAGCCTGATGGTGTGTGAAGTTAGTGAGCCAAATGGAGTTGTTCTCCCACAAGAACCACTCGGCTGATCCTTCTTCAATATGCCCTTCACCAACATGCAGTGTTTCCTTGATTGAATTAGCTCTCACACCAATATTTGCGTCTAGAGCCTTTGCATTGAGGGCTATCTGAAATGGCTGTGGCGGCTGAAGTTGCCTGTGAATGTGGAGTTGGTGGCATGTGGAACCCGCATGTGGAGCATTCGTTTGTGTGGGATGCTCACCAAGATTCATTTTCAGTCCTAGGCACTCAAAGGGCACTAAGCATAGAGTGTGAAAACTGAGTTTCCTTGAGAGCTGCTTGGAAGCCTGATGGTGTGTGAAGTTAGTGAGCCAAATGGAGTTGTTCTCCACAAGAACCACTCGGCTGATCCTTCTTCAATATGCCCTTCACCAACATGCAGTGTTTCCTTGATTGAATTAGCTCTCACACCAATATTTGCGTCTAGAGCCTTTGCATTGAGGGCTATCTGAAAATGGCTGTGGCGCTGAAGTTGCCTGTGAATGTGGAGTGGTTGGTGGCATGTGAAACCCGCATGTGGGAGCATTCGTTTGTGTGGGATGCTCTACCAGGTTCATTCCTAGATAATGCACTCAAAGGGGCACTAAGCATAGAGTGTGAAAACTGAGTTTCCTTGAGAGCTGCTTGGAAGCCTGATGGTGTGTGACGTTAGTGAGCCAAATGGAGTTGTTCTCCCACAAGAACCACTCGGCTGATCCTTCTTCAATATGCCCTTCACCAACATGCAGTGTTTCCTTGATTGAATTAGCTCTCACACCATATTTGCGTCTAGAGCCTTTGCATTGAGGGCTATCTGAAAAGCGCTGTGGTGCTGAAGTTGTGTGAAATGTGGAGTTGGTGGCATGTGGAACCCGCATGTGGAGCATTCGTTTGTGTGGGATGCTCACCAGGCTTCATTTCAGTCCTTGGCACTCAAAGGGCACTAAGCATAGAGTGTGAAAACTGAGTTTCCTTGAGAGCTGCTTGGAAGCCTGATGGGTGTGTGAAGTTAGTGAAGCCAAATGGAGTTGTTCTCCCACAAGAACCACTCGGCTGATCCTTCTTCAATATGCCCTTCACCAACATGCAGTGTTTCCTTGATTGAATTAGCTCTCACACCAATATTTGCGTCTAGAGCCTGTGCATTGAGGGCTATCTGAAAACGGCTGTGGGCGCTGAAGTTGCCTGAGAATGTGGAATTGGTGGCATGTGGAACCCGCATGTGGAGCATTCGTTTGTGTGGGATGCTCTACCAGGTTCATTCCTAGATAATGCAGTGAACGGGCACTAGCATAGAGTGTGAAAACTGAGTTTCCTTGAGAGCTGCTTGGAAGCCTGATGGTGTGTGAAGTTAGTGAGCCAAATAGAGTTGTTCACCCACAAGAACCACTCGGCTGATCCTTCTTCAATATGCCCTTCACCAACATGCAGTGTTTCCTTGATTGAATTAGCTCTCACACCAATATTTGCGTCTAGAGCCTTTGCATTGAGGGCTATCTGAAAATGGCTGTGGCGCTGAATTTGCCTGAGAATGTGGAGTTGGTGGCATGTGAAACCCGCATGTGGAGCATTCGTTTGTGTGGGATGCTCTACCAGGTTCATTCCTAGATAATGCACTCAAAAGGCACTAAGCATAGAGTGTGAAAACTGAGTTTCCTTGAGAGCTGCTTGGAAGCCTGATGGTGTGTGAAGTTAGTGAGCCAAATGGAGTTGTTCTCCCACAAGAACCACTCGGCTGATCCTTCTTCAATATGCCCTTCACCAACATGCAGTGTTTCCTTGATTGAATTAGCTCTCACACCAATATTTGCGTCTAGAGCCTTTGCATTGAGGGCTATCTGAAAACGGCTGTGGCGCTGAAGTTGCCTGAGAATGTGGAGTTGGTGGCATGTGGAACCCGCATGTGGAGCATTCGTTTGTGTGGGATGCTCACCAAGATTCATTTCAATCCTAGGCACTCAAAGGGCACTAAGCATAGAGTGTGAAAACTGAGTTTCCTTGAGAGCTGATTGGAAGCCTGATGGTGTGTGAAGTTAGTGAGCCAAATGGAGTTGTTCTCCCACAAGAACCACTTGGCTGATCCTTCTTCAATATGCCCTTCACCAACATGCAGTGTTTCCTTGATTGAATTAGCTCTCACACCAATATTTGCGTCTAGAGCCTTTGCATTGAGGGCTATCTGAAAACGGCTGTGGCGCTGAATTTGCCTGTGAATGTGGAGTTGGTGGCATGTGAAACCCGCATGTGGAGCATTCGTTTGTGTGGGATGCTCTACCAGGTTCATTCCTAGTTAATGCACTCAAAGGGCACTAAGCATAGAGTGTGAAAACTGAGTTTCCTTGAGAGCTGCTTGGAAGCCTGATGGTGTGTGAAGTTAGTGAGCCAAATGGAGTTGTTCTCCCACAAGAACCACTCGGCTGATCCTTCTTCAATATGCCCTTCACCAACATGCAGTGTTTCCTTGATTGAATTAGCTCTCACACCAATATTTGCGTGTAGAGCCTTTGCATTGAGGGCTATCTGAAAACGGCTGTGGCGCTGAAGTTGCCTGTGAATGTGGAGTTGGTGGCATGTGAAACCCGCATGTGGAGCATTCGTTTGTGTGGGATGCTCTAATAGATTCATTCCTAGATAATGCAGTGAAAGGGCACTAAGCATAGAGTGTGAAAACTGAGTTTCCTTGAGAGCTGCTTGGAAGCCTGATGGTGTGTGAAGTTAGTGAGCCAAATGGAGTTGTTCTCCCACAAGAACCACTCGGCTGATCCTTTTTCAATATGCCCTTCACCAACATGCAGTGTTTCCTTGATTGAATTAGCTCTCACACCAATATTTGCGTCTAGAGCCTTTGCATTGAGGGCTATCTGAAAATGGCTGTGGCGCTGAATTTGCCTGTGAATGTGGAGTTGGTGGCATGTGAAACCCGCATGTGGAGCATTCGTTTGTGTGGGATGCTCTACCAGGTTCATTCCTAGATAATGCACTCAAAGGGCACTAAGCATAGAGTGTGAAAACTGAGTTTCCTTGAGAGCTGCTTGGAAGCCTGATGGTGTGTGAAGTTAGTGAGCCAAATGGAGTTGTTCTCCCACAAGAACCACTCGGCTGATCCTTCTTCAATATGCCCTTCACCAACATGCAGTGTTTCCTTGATTGAATTAGCTCTCACACCAATATTTGCGTCTAGAGCCTTTGCATTGAGGGCTATGTGAAAACGGCTGTGGCGCTGAAGTTGTGTGAAAATGTGGAGTTGGTGGCATGTGGAACCCGCATGTGGAGCATTCGTTTGTGTGGGATGCTCACCAAGTTTCATTTCAATCCTAGGCACTCAAAGGGCACTAAGCATAGAGTGTGAAAACTGAGTTTCCTTGAGAGCTGCTTGGAAGCCTGATGGTGTGTGAAGTTAGTGAGCCAAATGGAGTTGTTCTCCCACAAGAACCACTCGGCTGATCCTTCTTCAATATGCCCTTCACCAACATGCAGTGTTTCCTTGATTGAATTAGCTCTCACACCAATATTTGCGCGTAGAGCCTTTGCATTGAGGGCTATCTGAAAACGGCTGTGGCGCTGAAGTTGCCTGTGAATGTGGAGTTGGTGGCATGTGAAACCCGCATGTGGAGCATTCGTTTGTGTGGGATGCTCTACCAGGTTCATTCCTAGATAATGCACTCAAAGGGCACTAAGCATAGAGTGTGAAAACTGAGTTTCCTTGAGAGCTGCTTGGAAGCCTGATGGTGTGTGAAGTTAGTGAGCCAAATGGAGTTGTTCTCCCACAAGAAACACTCGGCTGATCCTTCTTCAATATGCCCTTCACGAACATGCAGTGTTTCCTTGATTGAATTAGCTCTCACACCAATATTTGCGTCTAGAGCCTTTGCATTGAGGGCTATCTGAAAGCGGCTGTGGCACTGAAGTTGCCTGTGAATGTGGAGTTGGTGGCATGTGAAACCCGCATGTGGAGCATTCGTTTGTGTGGGATGCTCACCAAGCTTCATTTCAGTCCTAGGCACTCAAAGGGCACTAAGCATAGAGTGTGAAAACTGAGTTTCCTTGAGAGCTGCTTGGAAGCCTGATGGTGTGTGAAGTTAGTGAGCCAAATGGAGTTGTTCTCACACAAGAACCACTCGGCTGATCCTTCTTCAATATGCCCTTCACCAACATGCAGTGTTTCCTTGATTGAATTAGCTCTCACACCAATATTTGCGTGTAGAGCCTTTGCATTGAGGGCTATCTGAAAACGGCTGTGGCGCTGAAGTTGCCTGTGAATGTGGAGTTGGTGGCATGTGAAACCCGCATGTGGAGCATTCGTTTGTGTGGGATGCTCTAATAGATTCATTCCTAGATAATGCAGTGAAAGGGCACTAAGCATAGAGTGTGAAAACTGAGTTTCCTTGAGAGCTGCTTGGAAGCCTGATGGTGTGTGAAGTTAGTGAGCCAAATGAAGTTGTTCTCCCACAAGAACCACTCGGCTGATCCTTTTTCAATATGCCCTTCACCAACATGCAGTGTTTCCTTGATTGAATTAGCTCTCACACCAATATTTGCGTCTAGAGCCTTTGCATTGAGGGCTATCTGAAAATGGCTGTGGCGCTGAATTTGCCTGTGAATGTGGAGTTGGTGGCATGTGAAACCCGCATGTGGAGCATTCGTTTGTGTGGGATGCTCTACCAGGTTCATTCCTAGATAATGCACTCAAAGGGCACTAAGCATAGAGTGTGAAAACTGAGTTTCCTTGAGAGCTGCTTGGAAGCCTGATGGTGTGTGAAGTTAGTGAGCCAAATGGAGTTGTTCTCCCACAAGAACCACTCGGCTGATCCTTCTTCAATATGCCCTTCACCAACATGCAGTGTTTCCTTGATTGAATTAGCTCTCACACCAATATTTGCGTCTAGAGCCTTTGCATTGAGGGCTATGTGAAAACGGCTGTGGCGCTGAAGTTGTGTGAAAATGTGGAGTTGGTGGCATGCGGAACCCGCATGTGGAGCATTCGTTTGTGTGGGATGCTCACCAAGTTTCATTTCAATCCTAGGCACTCAAAGGGCACTAAGCATAGAGTGTGAAAACTGAGTTTCCTTGAGAGCTGCTTGGAAGCCTGATGGTGTGTGAAGTTAGTGAGCCAAATGGAGTTGTTCTCCCACAAGAACCACTCGGCTGATCCTTCTTCAATATGCCCTTCACCAACATGCAGTGTTTCCTTGATTGAATTAGCTCTCACACCAATATTTGCGCGTAGAGCCTTTGCATTGAGGGCTATCTGAAAACGGCTGTGGCGCTGAAGTTGCCTGTGAATGTGGAGTTGGTGGCATGTGAAACCCGCATGTGGAGCATTCGTTTGTGTGGGATGCTCTACCAGGTTCATTCCTAGATAATGCACTCAAAGGGCACTAAGCATAGAGTGTGAAAACTGAGTTTCCTTGAGAGCTGCTTGGAAGCCTGATGGTGTGTGAAGTTAGTGAGCCAAATGGAGTTGTTCTCCCACAAGAAACACTCGGCTGATCCTTCTTCAATATGCCCTTCACGAACATGCAGTGTTTCCTTGATTGAATTAGCTCTCACACCAATATTTGCGTCTAGAGCCTTTGCATTGAGGGCTATCTGAAAGCGGCTGTGGCACTGAAGTTGCCTGTGAATGTGGAGTTGGTGGCATGTGAAACCCGCATGTGGAGCATTCGTTTGTGTGGGATGCTCACCAAGCTTCATTTCAGTCCTAGGCACTCAAAGGGCACTAAGCATAGAGTGTGAAAACTGAGTTTCCTTGAGAGCTGCTTGGAAGCCTGATGGTGTGTGAAGTTAGTGAGCCAAATGGAGTTGTTCTCACACAAGAACCACTCGGCTGATCCTTCTTCAATATGCCCTTCACCAACATGCAGTGTTTCCTTGATTGAATTAGCTCTCACACCAATATTTACGTCTAAAGCCTTTGCATTGAGGGCTATCTGAAAACGGCTGTGGCGCTGAAGTTGCCTGTGAATGTGGAGTTGGTGGCATGTGAAACCCGCATGTGGAGCATTCGTTTGTGTGGGATGCTCACCAAGCTTCATTTCAGTCCTAGGCACTCAAAGGGCACTAAGCATAGAGTGTGAAAACTGAGTTTCCTTGAGAGCTGCTTGGAAGCCTGATGGTGTGTGAAGTTAGTGAGCCAAATGGAGTTGTTCTCCCACAAGAACCACTCGGCTGATCCTTCTTCAGTATGCCCTTCACCAACATGCAGTGTTTCCTTGATTGAATTAGCTCTCACACCAATATTTGCGTCTAGAGCCTTTGCATTGAGGGCTATCTGAAAACGGCTGTGGCGCTGAAGTTGCCTGTGAATGTGGAGTTGGTGGCATGTGAAACCCGCATGTGGAGCATTCGTTTGTGTGGGATGCTCTACCAGGTTCAATCCTAGATAATGCACTCAAAGGGCACTAAGCATAGAGTGTGAAAACTGAGTTTCCTTGAGAGCTGCTTGGAAGCCTGATGGTGTGTGAAGTTAGTGAGCCAAATGGAGTTGTTCTCCCACAAGAACCACTCGGCTGATCCTTCTTCAATATGCCCTTCACCAACATGCAGTGTTTCCTTGATTGAATTAGCTCTCACACCAATATTTGCGTCTAGAGCCTTTGCATTGATGGCTATCTGAAAATGGCTGTGGCGCTGAATTTGCCTGAGAATGTGGAGTTGGTGGCATGTGAAACCCGCATGTGGAGCATTCGTTTGTGTGGGATGCTCACCAAGATTCATTTCAAACCAAGGCACTCAAAGGGCACTAAGCATAGAGTGTGAAAACTGAGTTTCCTTGAGAGCTGCTTGGAAGCCTGATGGTGTGTGAAGTTAGTGAGCCAAATGGAGTTGTTCTCCCACAAGGACCACTCGGCTGATTTTTCTTCAATATGCCCTTCACCAATATGCAGTGTTTCCTTGATTGAATTAGCTCTCACACCAATATTTACATCTAGAGCCTTTGCATTGAGGGCTATCTGAAAATGGCTGTGGCACTGAAGTTGCCTGTGAATGTGGAGTTGGTGGCATGTGAAACCCGCATGTGGAGCATTCGTTTGTGTGGGATGCTCACCAAGCTTCATTTAAATCCAAGGCACACAAAGGGCACTAAGCATAGAGTGTGAAAACTGAGTTTCCTTGAGAGCTGCTTGGAAGCCTGATGGTGTGTGAAGTTAGTGAGCCAAATGGAGTTGTTCTCCCACAAGAACCACTCGGCTGATCCTTCTTCAATATGCCCTTCACCAACATGCAGTGTTTCCTTGATTGAATTAGCTCTCACACCAATATTTGCGTCTAGAGCCTTTGCATTGAGGGCTATCTGAAAACGGCTGTGGCACTGAAGTTGCCTGTGAATGTGGAGTTGGTGGCATGTGAAACCCGCATGTGGAGCATTCGTTTGTGTGGGATGCTCACCAAGCTTCATTTAAATCCAAGTCACACAAAGGGCACTAAGCATAGAGTGTGAAAACTGAGTTTCCTTGAGAGCTGCTTGGAAGCCTGATGGTGTGTGAAGTTAGTGAGCCAAATGGAGTTGTTCTCGCACAAGGACCACTTGGTTGATCCTTCTTCAATATGCCCTTCACCAACATGCAGTGTTTCCTTGATTGAATTAGCTCTCACACCAATATTTGCTTCTAGAGCCTTTGCATTGAGGGCTATCTGAAAATGGCTGTGGCGCTGAAGTTGCCTGAGCATGTGGAGTTGGTGGCATGTGAAACCCGCATGTGGAGCATTCGTTTGTGTGGGATGCTCACCAAGATTCATTTCAGTCCTAGGCACTCAAAGGGCACTAAGCATAGAGTGTGAAAACGGAGTTTCCTTGAGAGCTGCTTGGAAGCCTGATGGTGTGTGAAGTTAGTGAGCCAAATGGAGTTGTTCTCCCACAAGGACCACTCGGCTGATTCTTCTTCAATATGCCCTTCACCAATATGCAGTGTTTCCTTGATTGAATTAGCTCTCACACCAATATTTACATCTAGAGGCTTTGCATTGAGGGCTATCTGAAAATGGCTGTGGCACTGAAGTTGCCTGAGAATGTGGAGTTGGTGGCATGTGAAACCCGCATGTGGAGCATTCGTTGTGTGGGATGCTCACCATGCTTCGTTTAAATCCAAGGCACACAAAGGGCACTAAGCATAGAGTGTGAAAACTGAGTTTCCTTGAGAGCTGCTTGGAAGCCTGATGGTGTGTGAAGTTAGTGAGCCAAATGGAGTTGTTCTCCCACAAGAACCACTCGGCTGATCCTTCTTCAATATGCCCTTCACCAACATGCAGTGTTTCCTTGATTGAATTAGCTCTCACACCAATATTTACATCCAGAGGCTTTGAATTGAGGGCTATCTGAAAATGGCTGTGGCGCTGAAGTTGCCTGTGAATGTGGAGTTGGTGGCATGTGAAACCCGCATGTGGAGCATTCGTTTGTGTGGGATGCTCTACTAGATTCATTCCTAGATACTGCACTCAAAGGGCACTAAGCATAGAGTGTGAAAACTGAGTTTCCTTGAGAGCTGCTTGGAAGCCTGATGGTGTGTGAAGTTAGTGAGCCAAATGGAGTTGTTCTCCCACAAGAACCACTCGGCTGATCCTTCTTCAATATGCCCTTCACCAACATGCAGTGTTTCCTTGATTGAATTAGCTCTCACACCAATATTTGCGTCTAGAGCCTTTGCATTGAGGGCTATCTGAAAACGGCTGTGGCGCTGAAGTTGCCTGTGAATGTGGAGTTGGTGGCATGTGAAACCCGCATGTGGAGCATTCGTTTGTGTGGGATGCTCACCAAGATTCATTTCAAACCTAGGCACTCAAAGGGCACTAAGCATAGAGTGTGAAAACTGAGTTTCCTTGAGAGCTGCTTGGAAGCCTGATGGTGTGTGAAGTTAGTGAGCCAAATGGAGTTGTTCTCCCACAAGAAACACTCGGCTGATCCTTCTTCAATATGCCCTTCACCAACATGCAGTGTTTCCTTGATTGAATTAGCTCTCACACCAATATTTGCGTCTAGAGCCTTTGCATTGAGGGCTATCTGAAAACGGCTGTGGCGCTGAAGTTGCCTGTGAATGTGGAGTTGGTGGCATGTGAAACCCGCATGTGGAGCATTCGTTTGTGTGGGATGCTCTACTAGATTCATTCCTAGATAATGCACTCAAAGTTCACTAAGCATAGAGTGTGAAAACTGAGTTTCCTTGAGAGCTGCTTGGAAGCCTGATGGTGTGTGAAGTTAGTGAGCCAAATGGAGTTGTTCTGGCACAAGGACCACTTGGTTGATCGTTCTTCAATATGCCTTTAACCAACATGCAGTGTTTCCTTGATTGAATTAGCTCTCACACCAATATTTGCTTCTAGAGCCTTTGCATTGAGGGCTATCTGAAAATGGCTGTGGCGCTGAAGTTGCCTGTGAATGTGGAGTTGGTGGCATGTGAAACCCGCATGTGGAGCATTCGTTTGTGTGGGATGCTCACCAAGCTTCATTTCAGTCCTAGGCACTCAAAAGGCACTAAGCATAGAGTGTGAAAACGGAGTTTCCTTGAGAGCTGCTTGGAAGCCTGATGGTGTGTGAAGTTAGTGAGCTAAATGGAGTTGTTCTCCCACAAGAACCACTCGGCTGATCCTTCTTCAATATGCCCTTCACCAACATGCAGTGTTTCCTTGATTGAATTAGCTCTCACACCAATATTTGCGTCTAGAGCCTTTGCATTGAGGGCTATCTGAAAATGGCTGTGGCGCTGAAGTTGCCTGTGAATGTGGAGTTGGTGGCATGTGAAACCCGCATGTGGAGCATTCGTTTGTGTGGGATGCTCTACTAGATTCATTCCTAGATAATGCACTCAAAGGGCACTAAGCATAGAGTGTGAAAACTGAGTTTCCTTGAGAGCTGCTTGGAAGCCTGATGGTGTGTGACGTTAGTGAGCCAAATGGAGTTGTTCTCCCACAAGGACCACTTGGTTGATCCTTCTTCAATATGCCCTTCACGAACATGCAGTGTTTCCTTGATTGAATTAGCTCTCACACCAATATTTGCTTCTAGAGCCTTTGCATTGAGGGCTATCTGAAAACGGCTGTGGCGCTGAAGTTGCCTGTGAATGTGGAGTTGGTGGCATGTGAAACCCGCATGTGGAGCATTCGTTTGTGTGGGATGCTCACCAAGATTCATTTCAGTCCTAGGCACTCAAAGGGCACTAAGCATAGAGTGTGAAAACTGAGTTTATTTGAGAGCTGCTTGGAAGCCTGATGGTGTGTGAAGTTAGTGAGCCAAATGGAGTTGTTCTCCCACAAGGACCACTCGGCTGATTCTTCTTCAATATTCCCTTCACCAATATGCAGTGTTTCCTTGATTGAATTAGCTCTCACACCAATATTTACATCCAGAGGCTTTGAATTGAGGGCTATCTGAAAATGGCTGTGGCGCTGAAGTTGCCTGAGAATGTGGAGTTGGTGGCATGTGAAACCCGCATGTGGAGCATTCGTTTGTGTGGGATGCTCACCAAGCTTCATTTAAATCCAAGGCACACAAAGGGCACTAAGCATAGAGTGTGAAAACTGAGTTTCCTTGAGAGCTGCTTGGAAGCCTGATGGTGTGTGAAGTTAGTGAGCCAAATGGAGTTGTTCTCCCACAAGAACCACTCGGATGATCCTTCTTCAATATGCCCTTCACCAACATGCAGTGTTTCCTTGATTGAATTAGCTCTCACACCAATATTTGCGTCTAGAGCCTTTGCATTGAGGGCTATCTGGAAACGGCTGTGGCGCTGAAGTTGCCTGTGAATGTGGAGTTGGTGGCATGTGAAACCCGCATGTGGAGCATTCGTTTGTGTGGGATGCTCTACTAGATTCATTCCTAGATAATGCACTCAAAGTTCACTAAGCATAGAGTGTGAAAACTGAGTTTCCTTGAGAGCTGCTTGGAAGCCTGATGGTGTGTGAAGTTAGTGAGCCAAATGGAGTTGTTCTGGCACAAGGACCACTTGGTTGATCGTTCTTCAATATGCCTTTAACCAACATGCAGTGTTTCCTTGATTGAATTAGCTCTCACACCAATATTTGCTTCTAGAGCCTTTGCATTGAGGGCTATCTGAAAATGGCTGTGGCGCTGAAGTTGCCTGTGAATGTGGAGTTGGTGGCATGTGAAACCCGCATGTGGAGCATTCGTTTGTGTGGGATGCTCACCAAGCTTCATTTCAGTCCTAGGCACTCAAAAGGCACTAAGCATAGAGTGTGAAAACGGAGTTTCCTTGAGAGCTGCTTGGAAGCCTGATGGTGTGTGAAGTTAGTGAGCTAAATGGAGTTGTTCTCCCACAAGAACCACTCGGCTGATCCTTCTTCAATATGCCCTTCACCAACATGCAGTGTTTCCTTGATTGAATTAGCTCTCACACCAATATTTGCGTCTAGAGCCTTTGCATTGAGGGCTATCTGAAAATGGCTGTGGCGCTGAAGTTGCCTGTGAATGTGGAGTTGGTGGCATGTGAAACCCGCATGTGGAGCATTCGTTTGTGTGGGATGCTCTACTAGATTCATTCCTAGATAATGCACTCAAAGGGCACTAAGCATAGAGTGTGAAAACTGAGTTTCCTTGAGAGCTGCTTGGAAGCCTGATGGTGTGTGACGTTAGTGAGCCAAATGGAGTTGTTCTCCCACAAGGACCACTTGGTTGATCCTTCTTCAATATGCCCTTCACGAACATGCAGTGTTTCCTTGATTGAATTAGCTCTCACACCAATATTTGCTTCTAGAGCCTTTGCATTGAGGGCTATCTGAAAACGGCTGTGGCGCTGAAGTTGCCTGTGAATGTGGAGTTGGTGGCATGTGAAACCCGCATGTGGAGCATTCGTTTGTGTGGGATGCTCACCAAGATTCATTTCAGTCCTAGGCACTCAAAGGGCACTAAGCATAGAGTGTGAAAACTGAGTTTATTTGAGAGCTGCTTGGAAGCCTGATGGTGTGTGAAGTTAGTGAGCCAAATGGAGTTGTTCTTGATTCTTCTTCAATATTCCCTTCACCAATATGCAGTGTTTCCTTGATTGAATTAGCTCTCACACCAATATTTACATCCAGAGGCTTTGAATTGAGGGCTATCTGGTGGTGTTGGTATGGGGGGAAAATGGCTGTGGCGCTGAAGTTGCCTGAGAATGTGGAGTTGGTGGCATGTGAAACCCGCATGTGGAGCATTCGTTTTGTGTGGGATGCTCACCAAGCTTCATTTAAATCCAAGGCACACAAAGGGCACTAAGCATAGAGTGTGAAAACTGAGTTTCCTTGAGAGCTGCTTGGAAGCCTGATGGTGTGTGAAGTTAGTGAGCCAAATGGAGTTGTTCTCCCACAAGAACCACTCGGATGATCCTTCTTCAATATGCCCTTCAGCAACATGCAGTGTTTCCTTGATTGAATTAGCTCTCACACCAATATTTGCGTCTAGAGCCTTTGCATTGAGGGCTATCTGGAAACGGCTGTGGCGCTGAAGTTGCCTGTGAATGTGGAGTTGGTGCATGTGAAACCCGCATGTGGAGCATTCGTTTGTGTGGGATGCTCACCAAGCATCATTTCAGTCCTAGGCACTCAAAGGGCACTAATCATAGAGTGTGAAAACTGAGTTTCCTTGAGAGCTGCTTGGAAGCCTGATGGTGTGTGAAGTTAGTGAGCCAAATGGAGTTGTTCTCGCACAAGGACCACTTGGTTGATCCTTCTTCAATATGCCCTTCACCAACATGCAGTGTTTCCTTGATTGAATTAGCTCTCACACCATATTGCTTCTAGAGCTTTGCATTGAGGGCTATCTGAAAATGGCTGTGGCGCTGAAGTTGCCTGAGCATGTGGAGTTGGTGGCATGTGAAACCCGCATGTGGAGCATTCGTTTGTGTGGGATGCTCACCAAGATTCATTTCAGTCCTAGGCACTCAAAGGGCACTAAGCATAGAGTGTGAAAACGAGTTTCCTTGAGAGCTGCTTGGAAGCCTGATGGTGTGTGAAGTTAGTGAGCCAAATGGAGTTGTTCTCCCACAAGGACCACTCGGCTGATTCTTCTTCAATATGCCCTTCACCAACTATGCAGTGTTTCCTTGATTGAATTAGCTCTCACACCAATATTTACATCTAGAGGCTTTGCATTGAGGGCTATCTGAAAATGGCTGTGGCACTGAAGTTGCCTGAGAATGTGGAGTTGGTGGCATGTGAAACCCGCATGTGGAGCATTCGTTGTGTGGGATGCTCACCATGCTTCGTTTAAATCCAAGGCACACAAAGGGCACTAAGCATAGAGTGTGAAAACTGAGTTTCCTTGAGAGCTGCTTGGAAGCCTGATGGTGTGTGAAGTTAGTGAGCCAAATGGAGTTGTTCTCCCACAAGAACCACTCGGCTGATCCTTCTTCAATATGCCCTTCACCAACATGCAGTGTTTCCTTGATTGAATTAGCTCTCACACCAATATTTACATCCAGAGGCTTTGAATTGAGGGCTATCTGAAAATGGCTGTGGCGCTGAAGTTGCCTGTGAATGTGGAGTTGGTGGCATGTGAAACCCGCATGTGGAGCATTCGTTTGTGTGGGATGCTCTACTAGATTCATTCCTAGATACTGCACTCAAAGGGCACTAAGCATAGAGTGTGAAAACTGAGTTTCCTTGAGAGCTGCTTGGAAGCCTGATGGTGTGTGAAGTTAGTGAGCCAAATGGAGTTGTTCTCCCACAAGAACCACTCGGCTGATCCTTCTTCAATATGCCCTTCACCAACATGCAGTGTTTCCTTGATTGAATTAGCTCTCACACCAATATTTTGCGTCTAGAGCCTTTGCATTGAGGGCTATCTGAAAACGGCTGTGGCGCTGAAGTTGCCTGTGAATGTGGAGTTGGTGGCATGTGAAACCCGCATGTGGAGCATTCGTTTGTGTGGGATGCTCACCAAGATTCATTTCAAACCTAGGCACTCAAAGGGCACTAAGCATAGAGTGTGAAAACTGAGTTTCCTTGAGAGCTGCTTGGAAGCCTGATGGTGTGTGAAGTTAGTGAGCCAAATGGAGTTGTTCTCCCACAAGAAACACTCGGCTGATCCTTCTTCAATATGCCCATCACCAACATGCAGTGTTTCCTTGATTGAATTAGCTCTCACACCAATATTTGCGTCTAGAGCCTTTGCATTGAGGGCTATCTGAAAACGGCTGTGGCGCTGAAGTTGCCTGTGAATGTGGAGTTGGTGGCATGTGAAACCCGCATGTGGAGCATTCGTTTGTGTGGATGCTCTACTAGATTCATTCCTAGATAATGCACTCAAAGTTCACTAAGCATAGAGTGTGAAAACTGAGTTTCCTTGAGAGCTGCTTGGAAGCCTGATGGTGTGTGAAGTTAGTGAGCCAAATGGAGTTGTTCTGGCACAAGGACCACTTGGTTGATCGTTCTTCAATATGCCTTTAACCAACATGCAGTGTTTCCTTGATTGAATTAGCTCTCACACCAATATTTGCTTCTAGAGCCTTTGCATTGAGGGCTATCTGAAAATGGCTGTGGCGCTGAAGTTGCCTGTGAATGTGGAGTTGGTGGCATGTGAAACCCGCATGTGGAGCATTCGTTTGTGTGGGATGCTCACCAAGCTTCATTTCAGTCCTAGGCACTCAAAAGGCACTAAGCATAGAGTGTGAAAACGGAGTTTCCTTGAGAGCTGCTTGGAAGCCTGATGGTGTGTGAAGTTAGTGAGCTAAATGGAGTTGTTCTCCCACAAGAACCACTCGGCTGATCCTTCTTCAATATGCCCTTCACCAACATGCAGTGTTTCCTTGATTGAATTAGCTCTCACACCAATATTTGCGTCTAGAGCCTTTGCATTGAGGGCTATCTGAAAATGGCTGTGGCGCTGAAGTTGCCTGTGAATGTGGAGTTGGTGGCATGTGAAACCCGCATGTGGAGCATTCGTTTGTGTGGGATGCTCTACTAGATTCATTCCTAGATAATGCACTCAAAGGGCACTAAGCATAGAGTGTGAAAACTGAGTTTCCTTGAGAGCTGCTTGGAAGCCTGATGGTGTGTGACGTTAGTGAGCCAAATGGAGTTGTTCTCCCACAAGGACCACTTGGGTTGATCCTTCTTCAATATGCCCTTCACGAACATGCAGTGTTTCCTTGATTGAATTAGCTCTCACACCAATATTTGCTTCTAGAGCCTTTGCATTGAGGGCTATCTGAAAACGGCTGTGGCGCTGAAGTTGCCTGTGAATGTGGAGTTGGTGGCATGTGAAACCCGCATGTGGAGCATTCGTTTGTGTGGGATGCTCACCAAGATTCATTTCAGTCCTAGGCACTCAAAGGGCACTAAGCATAGAGTGTGAAAACTGAGTTTATTTGAGAGCTGCTTGGAAGCCTGATGGTGTGTGAAGTTAGTGAGCCAAATGGAGTTGTTCTCCCACAAGGACCACTCGGCTGATTCTTCTTCAATATTCCCTTCACCAATATGCAGTGTTTCCTTGATTGAATTAGCTCTCACACCAATATTTACATCCAGAGGCTTTGAATTGAGGGCTATCTGAAAATGGCTGTGGCGCTGAAGTTGCCTGAGAATGTGGAGTTGGTGGCATGTGAAACCCGCATGTGGAGCATTCGTTTGTGTGGGATGCTCACCAAGCTTCATTTAAATCCAAGGCACACAAAGGGCACTAAGCATAGAGTGTGAAAACTGAGTTTCCTTGAGAGCTGCTTGGAAGCCTGATGGTGTGTGAAGTTAGTGAGCCAAATGGAGTTGTTCTCCCACCAAGAACCACTCGGGATGATCCTTCTTCAATATGCCCTTCACCAACATGCAGTGTTTCCTTGATTGAATTAGCTCTCACACCAATATTTGCGTCTAGAGCCTTTGCATTGAGGGCTATCTGGAAACGGCTGTGGCGCTGAAGTTGCCTGTGAATGTGGAGTTGGTGGCATGTGAAACCCGCATGTGGAGCATTCGTTTGTGTGGGATGCTCTACTAGATTCATTCCTAGATAATGCACTCAAAGTTCACTAAGCATAGAGTGTGAAAACTGAGTTTCCTTGAGAGCTGCTTGGAAGCCTGATGGTGTGTGAAGTTAGTGAGCCAAATGGAGTTGTTCTGGCACAAGGACCACTTGGTTGATCGTTCTTCAATATGCCTTTAACCAACATGCTAGTGTTTCCTTGATTGAATTAGCTCTCACACCAATATTTGCTTCTAGAGCCTTTGCATTGAGGGCTATCTGAAAATGGCTGTGGCGCTGAAGTTGCCTGTGAATGTGGAGTTGGTGGCATGTGAAACCCGCATGTGGAGCATTCGTTTGTGTGGGATGCTCACCAAGCTTCATTTCAGTCCTAGGCACTCAAAAGGCACTAAGCATAGAGTGTGAAAACGGAGTTTCCTTGAGAGCTGCTTGGAAGCCTGATGGTGTGTGAAGTTAGTGAGCTAAATGGAGTTGTTCTCCCCACAAGAACCACTCGGCTGATCCTTCTTCAATATGCCCTTCACCAACATGCAGTGTTTCCTTGATTGAATTAGCTCTCACACCAATATTTGCGTCTAGAGCCTTTGCATTGAGGGCTATCTGAAAATGGCTGTGGCGCTGAAGTTGCCTGTGAATGTGGAGTTGGTGGCATGTGAAACCCGCATGTGGAGCATTCGTTTGTGTGGGATGCTCTACTAGATTCATTCCTAGATAATGCACTCAAAGGGCACTAAGCATAGAGTGTGAAAACTGAGTTTCCTTGAGAGCTGCTTGGAAGCCTGATGGTGTGTGACGTTAGTGAGCCAAATGGAGTTGTTCTCCCACAAGGACCACTTGGTTGATCCTTCTTCAATATGCCCTTCACGAACATGCAGTGTTTCCTTGATTGAATTAGCTCTCACACCAATATTTGCTTCTAGAGCCTTTGCATTGAGGGCTATCTGAAAACGGCTGTGGCGCTGAAGTTGCCTGTGAATGTGGAGTTGGTGGCATGTGAAACCCGCATGTGGAGCATTCGTTTGTGTGGGATGCTCACCAAGATTCATTTCAGTCCTAGGCACTCAAAGGGCACTAAGCATAGAGTGTGAAAAACTGAGTTTATTTGAGAGCTGCTTGGAAGCCTGATGGTGTGTGAAGTTAGTGAGCCAAATGGAGTTGTTCTCCCACAAGGACCACTCGGCTGATTCTTCTTCAATATTCCCTTCACCAATATGCAGTGTTTCCTTGATTGAATTAGCTCTCACACCAATATTTACATCCAGAGGCTTTGAATTGAGGGCTATCTGAAAATGGCTGTGGCGCTGAAGTTGCCTGAGAATGTGGAGTTGGTGGCATGTGAAACCCGCATGTGGAGCATTCGTTTGTGTGGGATGCTCACCAAGCTTCATTTAAATCCAAGGCACACAAAGGGCACTAAGCATAGAGTGTGAAAACTGAGTTTCCTTGAGAGCTGCTTGGAAGCCTGATGGTGTGTGAAGTTAGTGAGCCAAATGGAGTTGTTCTCCCACAAGAACCACTCGGATGATCCTTCTTCAATATGCCCTTCAGCAACATGCAGTGTTTCCTTGATTGAATTAGCTCTCACACCAATATTTGCGTCTAGAGCCTTTGCATTGAGGGCTATCTGGAAACGGCTGTGGCGCTGAAGTTGCCTGTGAATGTGGAGTTGGTGGCATGTGAAACCCGCATGTGGAGCATTCGTTTGTGTGGGATGCTCACCAAGCATCATTTCAGTCCTAGGCACTCAAAGGGCACTAATCATAGAGTGTGAAAACTGAGTTTCCTTGAGAGCTGCTTGGAAGCCTGATGGTGTGTGAAGTTAGTGAGCCAAATGGAGTTGTTCTCCCACAAGAACCACTCGGATGATCCTTCTTCAATATGCCCTTCAGCAACATGCAGTGTTTCCTTGATTGAATTAGCTCTCACACCAATATTTGCGTCTAGAGCCTTTGCATTGAGGGCTATCTGAAAACGGCTGTGGCGCTGAAGTTGCCTGTGAATGTGGAGTTGGTGGCATGTGAAACCCGCATGTGGAGCATTCGTTTGTGTGGGATGCTCTACTAGATTCATTCCTAGATAATGCACTCAAAGGGCACTAAGCATAGAGTGTGAAAACTGAGTTTCCTTGAGAGCTGCTTGGAAGCCTGATGGTGTGTGAAGTTAGTGAGCCAAATGGAGTTGTTCTCGCACAAGGACCACTTGGTTGATCCTTCTTCAATATGCCCTTCACCAACATGCAGTGTTTCCTTGATTGAATTAGCTCTCACACCAATATTTGCTTCTAGAGCCTTTGCATTGAGGGCTATCTGAAAACGGCTGTGGCGCTGAAGTTGCCTGTGAATGTGGAGTTGGTGGCATGTGAAACCCGCATGTGGAGCATTCGTTTGTGTGGTGATGCTCACCAAGATTCATTTCAGTCCTAGGCACTCAAAGGGCACTAAGCATAGAGTGTGAAAACTGAGTTTCCTTGAGAGCTGCTTGGAAGCCTGATGGTGTGTGAAGTTAGTGAGCCAAATGGAGTTGTTCTCCCACAAGGACCACTCGGCTGATTCTTCTTCAATATGCCCTTCACCAATATGCAGTGTTTCCTTGATTGAATTAGCTCTCACACCAATATTTACATCTAGAGGCTTTGCATTGAGGGCTATCTGAAAATGGCTGTGGCACTGAAGTTGCCTGAGAATGTGGAGTTGGTGGCATGTGAAACCCGCATGTGGAGCATTCGTTTGTGTGGGATGCTCACCAAGCTTCATTTAAATCCAAGGCACTCAAAGGGCACTAAGCATAGAGTGTGAAAACTGAGTTTCCTTGAGAGCTGCTTGGAAGCCTGATGGTGTGTGAAGTTAGTGAGCCAAATGGAGTTGTTCACCCACAAGAACCACTCGGCTGATCGTTCTTCAATATGCCCTTCACCAACATGCAGTGTTTCCTTGATTGAATTAGCTCTCACACCAATATTTGCGTCTAGAGCCTTTGCATTGAGGGCTATCTGAAAGCGGCTGTGGCGCTGAAGTTGCCTAAGAATGTGGAGTTGGTGGCATGTGGAACCCGCATGTGGAGCATTCGTTTGTGTGGAATGCTCACCAAGATTCATTTCAGTCCTAGGCACTCAAAGGGCACTAAGCATAGAGTGTGAAAACTGAGTTTCCTTGAGAGCTGCTTGGAAGCCTGGTGGTGTGTGAAGTTAGTGAGCCAAATGGAGTTGTTCTCCCACAAGGACCACTTGGTTGATCGTTCTTCAATATGCCCTTCACCAACATGCAGTGTTTCCTTGATTGAATTAGCTCTCACACCAATATTTGCGTCTAGAGCCTTTGCATTAAGGGCTATCTGAAAACGGCTGTGGCGCTGAAGTTGCCTGTGAATGTGGAGTTGGTGGCATGTGAAACCCGCATGTGGAGGATTCGTTTGTGTGGGATGCTCTACCAGGTTCATTCCTACATAATGCACTCAAAGGGCACTAAGCATAGAGTGTGAAAACTGAGTTTCCTTGAGAGCTGCTTGGAAGCCTGATGGTGTGTGAAGTTAGTGAGCCAAATGGAGTTGTTCTCCCACAAGAACCACTCGGCTGATCCTTCTTCAATATGCCCTTCAGCAACATGCAGTGTTTCCTTGATTGAATTAGCTCTCACACCAATATTTGCGTCTAGAGGCTTTGCATTGAGGGCTATCTGAAAATGGCTTTAGCGCTGAAGTTGTCTGTGAATGTGGAGTTGGTGGCATGTGGAACCCGCATGTGGAGCATTCGTTTGTGTGGGATGCTCACCAAGATTCATTTCAGTCCTAGGCACTCAAAGGGCACTAAGCATAGAGTGTGAAAACTGAGTTTCCTTGAGAGCTGCTTGGAAGCCTGATGGTGTGTGAAGTTAGTGAGCCAAATGGAGTTGTTCTCCCACAAGGGCCACTCGGCTGATTCTTCTTCAATATGCCCTTCACCAATATGCACTGTTTCCTTGATTGAATTAGCTCTCACACCAATATTAACATCTAGAGGCTTTGCATTGAGGGCTATCTGAAAATGGCTGTGGCACTGAAGTTGCCTGAGAATGTGGAGTTGGTGGCATGTGAAACCCGCATGTGGAGCATTCGTTTGTGTGGGATGCTCACCAAGCTTCATTTAAATCCAAGGCACACAAAGGGCACTAAGCATAGATTGTGAAAACTGAGTTTCCTTGAGAGCTGCTTGGAAGCCTGATGGTGTGTGAAGCTTCTGAGCCAAATGGAGTTGTTCTCCCACAAGAACCACTCGGCTGATCCTTCTTCAATATGCCCTTCACCAACATGCAGTGTTTCCTTGATTGAATTAGCTCTCACACCAAAATTTGCGTCTAGATCCTTTGCATTGAGGGCTCTCTGAAAACGGCTGTGGCGCTGAAGTTGCCTGTGAATGTGGAGTTGGTGGCATGTGAAACCCGCATGTGGAGCATTCGTTTGTGTGGGATGCTCTACCAGGTTCATTCCTAGATAATGCAGTGAAAGGGCACTAAGCATAGAGTGTGAAAACTGAGTTTCCTTGAGAGCTGCTTGGAAGCCTGATGGTGTGTGAAGTTAGTGAGCCAAATGGAGTTGTTCACCCACAAGAACCACTCGGCTGATCGTTCTTCAATATGCCCTTCACCAACATGCAGTGTTTCCTTGATTGAATTAGCTCTCACACCAATATTTGCGTCTAGAGCCTTTGCATTGAGGGCTATCTGAAAACGGCTGTGGCGCTGAAGTTGCCTAAGAATGTGGAGTTGGTGGCATGTGGAACCCGCATGTGGAGCATTTGTTTGTGTGGAATGCTCACCAAGATTCATTTCAATCCTAGGCACTCAAAGGGCACTAAGCATAGAGTGTGAAAACTGAGTTTCCTTGAGAGCTGCTTGGAAGCCTGATGGTGTGTGAAGTTAGTGAGCCAAATGGAGTTGTTCTCGCACAAGAACCACTCGGCTGATCCTTCTTCAATATGCCCTTCACCAACATGCAGTGTTTCCTTGATTGAATTAGCTCTCACACCAATATTTGCGTCTAGAGCCTTTGCATTAAGGGCTATCTGAAAACGGCTGTGGCGCTGAAGTTGCCTGTGAATGTGGAGTTGGTGGCATGTGGAACCCGCATGTGGAGCATTCGTTTGTTTGGGATGCTCTACCAGGTTCATTCCTAGATAATGCACTCAAAGGGCACTAAGCATAGAGTGTGAAAACTGAGTTTCCTTGAGAGCTGCTTGGAAACCTGATGGTGTGTGAAGTTAGTGAGCCAAATGGAGTTGTTCTCCCACAAGAACCACTCGGCTGATCCTTCTTCAATATGCCCTTCACGAACATGCAGTGTTTCCTTGATTGAATTAGCTCTCACACCAATATTTGCATCTAGAGCCTTTGCATTGAGGGCTATCTGAAAACGGCTGTGGTGCTGAAGTTGCCTGTGAATGTGGAGTTGGTGGCATGTGAAACCCGCATGTGGAGGATTCGTTTGTGTGGGATGCTCTACCAGGTTCATTCCTACATAATGCACTCAAAGGGCACTAAGCATAGAGTGTGAAAACTGAGTTTCCTTGAGAGCTGCTTGGAAGCCTGATGGTGTGTGAAGTTAGTGAGCCAAATGGAGTTGTTCTCCCACAAGAACCACTCGGCTGATCCTTCTTCAATATGCCCTTCAGCAACATGCAGTGTTTCCTTGATTGAATTAGCTCTCACACCAATATTTGCGTCTAGAGCCTTTGCATTGAGGGCTATCTGAAAATGGCTTTGGAGCTGAAGTTGTCTGTGAATGTGGAGTTGGTGTCATGTGGAACCCGCATGTGGAGCATTCGTTTGTGTGGGATGCTCACGAAGATTCATTTCAGTCCTAGGCACTCAAAGGGCACTAAGCATAGAGTGTGAAAACTGAGTTTCCTTGAGAGCTGCTTGGAAGCCTGATGGTGTGTGAAGTTAGTGAGCCAAATGGAGTTGTTCTCCCACAAAGACCACTCGGCTGATTCTTCTTCAATATGCCCTTCACCAATATGCACTGTTTCCTTGATTGAATTAGCTCTCACACCAATATTTACATCTAGAGGCTTTGCATTGAGGGCTATCTGAAAATGGCTGTGGCACTGAAGTTGCCTGAGAATGTGGAGTTGGTGGCATGTGAAACCCGCATGTGGAGCATTCGTTTGTGTGGGATGCTCACCAAGCTTCATTTAAATCCAAGGCACACAAAGGGCACTAAGCATAGATTGTGAAAACTGAGTTTCCTTGAGAGCTGCTTGGAAGCCTGATGGTGTGTGAAGTTAGTGAGCCAAATGGAGTTGTTCTCGCCCAAGGACCACTCGGTTGATCCTTCTTCAATATGCCCTTCACCAACATGCAGTGTTTCCTTGATTGAATTAGCTCTCACACCAATATTTGCATCTAGAGCCTTTGCATTGAGGGCTATCTGAAAACGGCTGTGGCACTGAAGTTGCCTGAGAATGTGGAGTTGGTGGCATGTGAAACCCGCATGTGGAGCATTCGTTTGTGTGGGATGCTCTACCAGGATCATTCCTACATAATGCACTCAAAGGGCACTAAGCATAGAGTGTGAAAACTGAGTTTCCTTGAGAGCTGCTTGGAAGCCTGATGGTGTGTGAAGTTAGTGAGCCAAATGGAGTTGTTCTCCCACAAGAACCACTCGGCTGATCCTTCTTCAATATGCCCTTCACCAACATGCAGTGTTTCCTTGATTGAATTAGCTCTCACACCAATATTTGCGTCTAGAGCCTTTGCATTGAGGGCTATCTGAAAATGGCTGTGGCGCTGAATTTGCCTGAGAATGTGGAGTTGGTGGCATGTGAAACCCGCATATGGAGCATTCGTTTGTGTGGGATGCTCTACCAGGTTCATTCCTAGATAATGAACTCAAAGGGCACTAAGCATAGAGTGTGAAAACTGAGTTTCCTTGAGAGCTGCTTGGAAGCCTGATGGTGTGTGAAGTTAGTGAGCCAAATGGAGTTGTTCTCCCACAAGAACCACTCGGCTGATCCTTCTTCAATATGCCCTTCACCAACATGCAGTGTTTCCTTGATTGAATTAGCTCTCACACCAATATTTGCGTCTAGATCCTTTGCATTGAGGGCTCTCTGAAAACGGCTGTGGCGCTGAAGTTGCCTGTGAATGTGGAGTTGGTGGCATGTGAAACCCGCATGTGGAGCATTCGTTTGTGTGGGATGCTCTACCAGGTTCATTCCTAGATAATGCAGTCAAAGGGCACTAAGCATAGAGTGTGAAAACTGAGTTTCCTTGAGAGCTGCTTGGAAGCCTGATGGTGTGTGAAGTTAGTGAGCCAAATGGAGTTGTTCACCCACAAGAACCACTCGGCTGATCCTTCTTCAATATGCCCTTCACCAACATGCAATGTTTCCTTCATTGAATTAGCTCTCACACCAATATTTGCGTCTAGAGCCTTTGCATTGAGGGCTATCTGAAAACGGCTGTGGCGCTGAAGTTGCCTAAGAATGTGGAGTTGGTGGCATGTGGAACCCGCATGTGGAGCATTCGTTTGTGTGGAATGCTCACCAAGATTCATTTCAATCCTAGGCACTCAAAGGGCACTAAGCATAGAGTGTGAAAACTGAGTTTCCTTGAGAGCTGCTTGGAAGCCTGGTGGTGTGTGAAGTTAGTGAGCCAAATGGAGTTGTTCTCGCACAAGGACCACTTGGTTGATCATTCTTCAATATGCCCTTCACCAACATGCAGTGTTTCCTTGATTGAATTAGCTCTCACACCAATATTTGCGTCTAGAGCCTTTGCATTAAGGGCTATCTGAAAACGGTTGTGGTGCTGAAGTTGCCTGTGAATGTGGAGTTGGTGGCATGTGGAACCCGGATGTGGAGCATTCGTTTGTGTGGGATGCTCTACCAGGTTCATTCCTAGATAATGCACTCAAAGGGCACTAAGCATAGATTGTGAAAACTGAGTTTCCTTGAGAGCTGCTTGGAAGCCTGATGGTGTGTTAAGTTAGTGAGCCAAATGGAGTTGTTCTCCCACAAGAACCACTCGGCTGATCCTTCTTCAATATGCCCTTCACCAACATGCAGTGTTTCCTTCATTGAATTAGCTCTCACACCAATATTTGCATCTAGAGCCTTTGCATTGAGGGCTATCTGAAAACGGCTGTGGTGCTGAAGTTGCCTGTGAATGTGGAGTTGGTGGCATGTGAAACCCGCATGTGGAGGATTCGTTTGTGTGGGATGCTCTACCAGGTTCATTCCTACATAATGCACTCAAAGGGCACTAAGCATAGAGTGTGAAAACTGAGTTTCCTTGAGAGCTGCTTGGAAGCCTGATGGTGTGTGAAGTTAGTGAGCCAAATGGAGTTGTTCTCCCACAAGAACCACTTGGCTGATCCTTCTTCAATATGCCCTTCAGCAACATGCAGTGTTTCCTTGATTGAATTAGCTCTCACACCAATATTTGCGTCTAGAGCCTTTGCATTGAGGGCTATCTGAAAATGGCTTTGGCGCTGAAGTTGTCTGTGAATGTGGAGTTGGTGGCATGTGGAACCCGCATGTGGAGCATTCGTTTGTGTGGGATGCTCACCAAGATTCATTCCAGTCCTAGGCACTCAAAGGGCACTAAGCTTAGAGTGTGAAAAATGAGTTTCCTTGAGAGCTGCTTGGAAGCCTGATGGTGTGTGAAGTTAGTGAGCCAAATGGAGTTGTTCTCCCACAAGGGCCACTCGGCTGATTCTTCTTCAATATGCCCTTCACCAATATGCACTGTTTCCTTGATTGAATTAGCTCTCACACCAATATTTACATCTAGAGGCTTTGCATTGAGGGCTATCTGAAAATGGCTGTGGCACTGAAGTTGCCTGAGAATGTGGAGTTGGTGGCATGTGAAACCCGCATGTGGAGCATTCGTTTGTGTGGGATGCTCACCAAGCTTCATTTAAATCCAAGGCACACAAAGGGCACTAAGCATAGATTGTGAAAACTGAGTTTCCTTGAGAGCTGCTTGGAAGCCTGATGGTGTGTGAAGCTAGTGAGCCAAATGGAGTTGTTCTCCCACAAGAACCACTCGGCTGATCCTTCTTCAATATGCCCTTCACCAACATGCAGTGTTTCCTTGATTGAATTAGCTCTCACACCAAAATTTGCGTCTAGATCCTTTGCATTGAGGGCTCTCTGAAAACGGCTGTGGCGCTGAAGTTGCCTGTGAATGTGGAGTTGGTGGCATGTGGAACCCGCATGTGGAGCATTCGTTTGTGTGGAATGCTCACCAAGATTCATTTCAATCCTAGGCACTCAAAGGGCACTAAGCATAGAGTGTGAAAACTGAGTTTCCTTGAGAGCTGCTTGGAAGCCTGATGGTGTGTGAAGTTAGTGAGCCAAATGGAGTTGTTCTCGCACAAGAACCACTCGGCTGATCCTTCTTCAATATGCCCTTCACCAACATGCAGTGTTTCCTTGATTGAATTAGCTCTCACACAAATATTTGCGTCTAGAGCCTTTGCATTGAGGGCTATCTGAAAACGGCTGTGGCGCTGAAGTTGCCTAAGAATGTGGAGTTGGTGGCATGTGAAACCCGCATGTGGAGCATTCGTTTGTGTGGGATGCTCTACCAGGTTCATTCCTAGATAATGCAGTGAAAGGGCACTAAGCATAGAGTGTGAAAACTGAGTTTCCTTGAGAGCTGCTTGGAAGCCTGGTGGTGTGTGAAGTTAGTGAGCAAAATGGAGTTGTTCTCGCACAAGGACCACTTGGTTGATCGTTCTTCAATATGCCCTTCACCAACATGCAGTGTTTCCTTGATTGAATTAGCTCTCACACCAATATTTGCGTCTAGAGCCTTTGCATTAAGGGCTATCTGAAAACGGCTGTGGTGCTGAAGTTGCCTGTGAATGTGGAGTTGGTGGCATGTGGAACCCGCATGTGGAGCATTCGTTTGTGTGGGATGCTCTACCAGGTTCATTCCTAGATAATGCACTCAAAGGGCACTAAGCATAGAGTGTGAAAACTGAGTTTCCTTGAGAGCTGCTTGGAAGCCTGATGGTGTGTGAAGTTAGTGAGCCAAATGGAGTTGTTCTCCCACAAGAACCACTCGGCTGATCCTTCTTCAATATGCCCTTCAGCAACATGCAGTGTTTCCTTGATTGAATTAGCTCTCACACCAATATTTGCATCTAGAGCCTTTGCATTGAGGGCTATCTGAAAACGGCTGTGGTGCTGAAGTTGCCTGTGAATGTGGAGTTGGTGGCATGTGAAACCCGCATGTGGAGGATTCGTTTGTGTGGGATGCTCTACCAGGTTCATTCCTACATAATGCACTCAAAGGGCACTAAGCATAGAGTGTGAAAACTGAGTTTCCTTGAGAGCTGCTTGGAAGCCTGATGGTGTGTGAAGTTAGTGAGCCAAATGGAGTTGTTCTCCCACAAGAACCACTCGGCTGATCCTTCTTCAATATGCCCTTCAGCAACATGCAGTGTTTCCTTGATTGAATTAGCTCTCACACCGATATTTGCGTCTAGAGCCTTTGCATTGAGGGCTATCTGAAAATGGCTTTGGCGCTGAAGTTGTCTGTGAATGTGGAGTTGGTGGCATGTGGAACCCGCATGTGGAGCATTCGTTTGTGTGGGATGCTCACCAAGATTCATTTCAGTCCTAGGCACTCAAAGGGCACTAAGCATAGAGTGTGAAAACTGAGTTTCCTTGAGAGCTGCTTGGAAGCCTGATGGTGTGTGAAGTTAGTGAGCCAAATGGAGTTGTTCTCCCACAAGGGCCACTCGGCTGATTCTTCTTCAATATGCCCTTCACCAATATGCACTGTTTCCTTGATTGAATTAGCTCTCACACCAATATTTACATCTAGAGGCTTTGCATTGAGGGCTATCTGAAAATGGCTGTGGCACTGAAGTTGCCTGAGAATGTGGAGTTGGTGGCATGTGAAACCCGCATGTGGAGCATTCGTTTGTGTGGGATGCTCACCAAGCTTCATTTAAATCCAAGGCACACAAAGGGCACTAAGCATAGATTGTGAAAACTGAGTTTCCTTGAGAGCTGCTTGGAAGCCTGATGGTGTGTGAAGCTAGTGAGCCAAATGGAGTTGTTCTCCCACAAGAACCACTCGGCTGATCCTTCTTCAATATGCCCTTCACCAACATGCAGTGTTTCCTTGATTGAATTAGCTCTCACACCAAAATTTGCGTCTAGATCCTTTGCATTGAGGGCTCTCTGAAAACGGCTGTGGCGCTGAAGTTGCCTGTGAATGTGGAGTTGGTGGCATGTGAAACCCGCATGTGGAGCATTCGTTTGTGTGGAATGCTCACCAAGATTCATTTCAATCCTAGGCACTCAAAGGGCACTAGCATAGAGTGTGAAAACTGAGTTTCCTTGAGAGCTGCTTGGAAGCCTGATGGTGTGTGAAGTTAGTGAGCCAAATGGAGTTGTTCTCGCACAAGAACCACTCGGCTGATCCTTCTTCAATATGCCCTTCACCAACATGCAGTGTTTCCTTGATTGAATTAGCTCTCACACAAATATTTGCGTCTAGAGCCTTTGCATTGAGGGCTATCTGAAAACGGCTGTGGCGCTGAAGTTGCCTAAGATGTGGAGTTGGTGGCATGTGAAACCCGCATGTGGAGCATTCGTTTGTGTGGGATGCTCTACCAGGTTCATTCCTAGATAATGCAGTGAAAGGGCACTAAGCATAGAGTGTGAAAACTGAGTTTCCTTGAGAGCTGCTTGGAAGCCTGATGGTGTGTGAAGTTAGTGAGCCAAATGGAGTTGTTCACCCACAAGAACCACTCGGCTGATCGTTCTTCAATATGCCCTCACCAACATGCAGTGTTTCCTTGATTGAATTAGCTCTCACACCAATATTTGCGTCTAGAGCCTTTGCATTGAGGGCTATCTGAAAACGGCTGTGGCGCTGAAGTTGCCTAAGAATGTGGAGTTGGTGGCATGTGGAACCCGCATGTGGAGCATTTGTTTGTGTGGAATGCTCACCAAGATCATTTCAATCCTAGGCACTCAAAGGGCACTAAGCATAGAGTGTGAAAACTGAGTTTCCTTGAGAGCTGCTTGGAAGCCTGATGGTGTGTGAAAGTTAGTGAGCCAAATGGAGTTGTTCTCCCACAAAGACCACTCGGCTGATTCTTCTTCAATATGCCCTTCACCAATATGCACTGTTCCTTGATTGAATTAGCTCTCACACCAATATTTACATCTAGAGGCTTGCATTGAGGGCTATCTGAAAATGGCTTGTGGCACTGAAGTTGCCTGAGAATGTGGAGTTGGTGGCATGTGAAACCCGCATGTGGAGCATTCGTTTGTGTGGGATGCTCACCAAGCTTCATTTAAATCCAAGGCACACAAAGGGCACTAAGCATAGATTGTGAAAACTGAGTTTCCTTGAGAGCTGCTTGGAAGCCTGATTGTGTGTCTGTGAAGTTAGTGAGCCAAATGGAGTTGTTCTCGCCCAAGGACCACTCGGTTGATCCTTCTTCAATATGCCCTTCACCAACATGCAGTGTTTCCTTGATTGAATTAGCTTTCACACCAATATTTGCATCTAGAGCCTTTGCATTGAGGGCTATCTGAAAACGGCTGTGGCGCTGAAGTTGCCTGTGAATGTGGAGTTGGTGGCATGTGAAACCCGCATGTGGAGCATTCGTTTGTGTGGGATGCTCTACCAGGATCATTCCTACATAATGCACTCAAAGGGCACTAAGCATAGAGTGTGAAAACTGAGTTTCCTTGAGAGCTGCTTGGAAGCCTGATGGTGTGTGAAGTTAGTGAACCAAATGGAGTTGTTCTCCCACAAGAACCACTCGGCTGATCCTTCTTCAATATGCCCTTCACCAACATGCAGTGTTTCCTTGATTGAATTAGCTCTCACACCAATATTTGCGTCTAGAGCCTTTGCATTGAGGGCTATCTGAAAACGGCTGTGGCGCTGAAGTTGCCTGAGAATGTGGAGTTGGTGGCATGTGGAACCCGCATGTGGAGCATTCGTTTGTGTGGGATGCTCACCAAGATTCATTTCAGTCTAGGCTTTCAAAGGGCACTAAGCATAGAGTGTGAAAATTGAGTTTCCTTGAGAGCTGCTTGGAAGCCTGATGGTGTGTGAAGTTAGTGAGCCAAATGGAGTTGTTCTCCCACAAGAACCACTCGGCTGATTCTTCTTCAATATGCCCTTCACCAATATGCAGTGTTTCCTTGATTGAATTAGCTCTCACACCAATATTTACATCTAGAGGCTTTGCATTGAGGGCTATCTGAAAATGGCTGTGGCACTGAAGTAGAGTGAGAATGTGGAGTTGGTGGCATGTGAAACCCGCATGTGGAGCATTCGTTTGTGTGAGATGCTCTACCAGGTTCATTCCTAGATAATGCACTCAAAGGGCACTAAGCATAGAGTGTGAAAACTGAGTTTCCTTGAGAGCTGCTTGGAAGCCTGATGGTGTGTGAAGTTAGTGAGCCAAATGGAGTTGTTCTCCCACAAGAACCACTCGGCTGATCCTTCTTCAATATGCCCTTCACCAACATGCAGTGTTTCCTTGATTGAATTAGCTCTCACACCAATATTTGCGTCTAGAGCCTTTGCATTGAGGGATATCTGAAAATGGCTGTGGCGCTGAAGTTGCCTGTGAATGTGGAGTTGGTGGCATGTGAAACCCGCATGTGGAGCATTCGTTTGTGTGGGATGCTAACCAAGATTCATTTCAGTCCTAGGCACTCAAAGGGCACTAAGCATAGAGTGTGAAAACTGAGTTTCCTTGAGAGCTGCTTGGAAGCCTGATGGTGTGTGAAGTTAGTGAGCCAAATGGAGTTGTTCTCCCACAAGAACCACTCGGCTGATCCTTCTTCAATATGCCCTTCACCAACATGCAGTGTTTCCTTGATTGAATTAGCTCTCACACCAATATTTAGGTCTAGACCCTTTGCATTGAGGGCTGTCTGAAAACTGCTGTGGCACTGAAGATGCCTGAGAATGTGGAGTTGGTGGCATGTGAAACCCGCATGTGGAGCATTCGTTTGTGTGGGATGCTCAACAAGCTTCATTTCAATCCAAGGCACACAAAGGGCACTAAGCATAGAGTGTGAAAACTGAGTTTCCTTGAGAGCTGCTTGGAAGCCTGATGGTGTGTGAAGTTAGTGAGCCAAATGGAGTTGTTCTCCACAAGAACCACTCGGCTGATCCTTCTTCAATATGCCCTTCACCAACATGCAGTGTTTCCTTGATTGAATTAACTCTCACACCAATATTTGCGTCTAGAGCCTTTGCATTGAGGGCTATCTGAAAACGGCTGTGGCGCTGAAGTTGCCTGTGAATGTGTAGTTGGTGCATGTGAAACCCGCATGTGGAGCATTCGTTTGTGTGGGATGCTCTATCAGGTTCATTCCTAGATAATGCACTCAAAGGGCACTAAGCATAGAATGTGAAAACTGAGTTTCTTGAGAGCTGCTTGGAAGCCTGATGGTGTGTGAAGTTAGTGAGCCAAATGGAGTTGTTCTCCCACAAGAACCACTCGGCTGATCCTTCTTCAATATGCCCTTCACCAACATGCAGTGTTTCCTTGATTGAATTAGCTCTCACACAATATTTGCGTCTAGAACCTTTGCATTGGAGGGCTATCTGAAAACGGCTGTGGCGCTGAAGTTGCCTGTGAATGTGGAGTTGGTGGCATGTGAAACCCGCATGTGGAGCATTCGTTTGTGTGGGATGCTCTACCAGGTTCATTCCTAGATAATGCACTCAAAGGGCACTAAGCATAGAGTGTGAAAACTGAGTTTCCTTGAGAGCTAGCTGCTTGGAAGCCTGATGGTGTGTGAAGGTTAGTGAGCCAAATGGAGTTGTTCTCCCACAAGAACCACTCGGCTGATCCTTCTTCAATATGCCCTTCACCAACATGCAGTGTTTCCTTGATTGAATTAGCTCTCACACCAATATTTGCGTCTAGAGCCTTTGCATTGAGGGCTATCTGAAAACGGCTGTGGCTCTGAAGTTGCCTGTGAATGTGGAGTTGGTGGCATGTGAAACCCGCATGTGGAGCATTCGTTTGTGTGGGATGCTCAGCAAGCTTCATTTCAGTCCTAGGCACACAAAGGGCACTAAGCATAGAGTGTGAAAACTGAGTTTCCTTGAGAGCTGCTTGAAAACCTGATGGTGTGTGAAGTTAGTGAGCCAAATGGAGTTGTTCTCCCACAAGAACCACTCGGCTGATCCTTCTTCAATATGCCCTTCAGCAACATGCAGTGTTTTCCTTGATTGAATTAGCTCTCACACCAATATTTGCATCTAGAGCCTTTGCATTGAGGGCTATCTGAAAGCGGCTGTGGCACTGAAGTTGAATGTGAATGTGGAGTTGGTGGCATGTGAAACCCGCATGTGGAGCATTCGTTTGTGTGGGATGCTCTACCAGGTTCATTCCTTCATAATGCACTCAAAGGGCACTAAGCATAGAGTGTGAAAACTGAGTTTCCTTGAGAGCTGCTTGGAAGCCTGATGGTGTGTGAAGTTAGTGAGCCAAATGGAGTTGTTCTCCCACAAGAACCACTCGGCTGATCCTTCTTCAATATGCCCTTCACTAACATGCAGTGTTTCCTTGATTGAATTAGCTCTCACACCAATATTTGCGTCTAGAGCCTTTGCATTGAGGGCTACCTGAAAATGGCTGTGGCGCTGAAGTTGCCTGAGAATGTGGAGTTGGTGGCATGTGGAACCCGCATGTGGAGCATTCGTTTGTGTGGGATGCTCAGCAAGCTTCATTTCAGTCCTAGGCACTCAAAGGGCACTAAGCATAGAGTGTGAAAACTGAGTTTCCTTGAGAGCTGCTTGGAAGCCTGATGGTGTGTGAAGTTAGTGAGCCAAATGGAGTTGTTCTCCCACAAGAACCACTTGGCTGATGCTTCTTCAATATGCCCTTCACCAACATGCAGTGTTTCCTTGATTGAATTAGCTCTCACACCAATATTTACATCTAGAGGCTTTGCATTGAGGGCTATCTGAAAATGGCTGTGGCACTGAAGTAGCCTGAGAATGTGGAGTTGGTGGCATGTGAAACCCGCATGTGGAGCATTCGTTTGTGTGGGATGCTCACCAAGATTCATTTCAGTCCTAGGCACTCAAAGGGCACTAAGCATAGAGTGTGAAAACTGAGTTTCCTTGAGAGCTGCTTGGAAGCCTGATGGTGTGTGAAGTTAGTGAGCCAAATGGAGTTGTTCTCCCACAAGAACTACTCGACTGATTCTTCTTCAATATGCCCTTCACCAACATGCAGTGTTTCCTTGATTGAATTAGCTCTCACACCAATATTTACATCTAGACCCTTTGCATTGAGGGCTGTCTGAAAATGGCTGTGGCACTGAAGTTGCCTGAGAATGTGGAGTTGGTGGCATGTGAAAACCGCATGTGGATCCTTCGTTTGTGTGGGATGCTCACCAAGCTTCATTTCAATCCAAGGCACACAAAGGGCACTAAGCATAGAGTGTGAAAACTGAGTTTCCTTGAGAGCTGCTTGAAAACCTGATGGTGTGTGAAGTTAGTGAGCCAAATGGAGTTGTTCTCCCACTAGAACCACTCGGCTGATCCTTCTTCAATATGCCCTTCAGCAACATGCAGTGTTTCCTTGATTGAATTAGCTCTCACACCAATATTTGCATCTAGAGCCTTTGCATTGAGGGCTATCTGAAAGCGGCTGTGGCACTGAAGTTGAATGTGAATGTGGAGTTGGTGGCATGTGAAACCCGCATGTGGAGCATTCGTTTGTGTGGGATGCTCTACCAGGTTCATTCCTTCATAATGCACTCAAAGGGCACTAAGCATAGAGTGTGAAAACTGAGTTTCCTTGAGAGCTGCTTGGAAGCCTGATGGTGTGTGAAGTTAGTGAGCCAAATGGAGTTGTTCTCCCACAAGAACCACTCGGCTGATCCTTCTTCAATATGCCCTTCAGCAACATGCAGTGTTTCCTTGATTGAATTAGCTCTCACACCAATATTTGCATCTAGAGCCTTTGCATTGAGGGCTATCTGAAAGCGGCTGTGGCACTGAAGTTGAATGTGAATGTGGAGTTGGTGGCATGTGAAACCCGCATGTGGAGCATTCGTTTGTGTGGGATGCTCTACCAGGTTCATTCCTTCATAATGCACTCAAAGGGCACTAAGCATAGAGTGTGAAAACTGAGTTTCCTTGAGAGCTGCTTGGAAGCCTGATGGTGTGTGAAGTTAGTGAGCCAAATGGAGTTGTTCTCCCACAAGAACCACTCGGCTGATCCTTCTTCAACATGCCCTTCACTAACATGCAGTGTTTCCTTGATTGAATTAGCTCTCACACCAATATTTGCGTCTAGAGCCTTTGCATTGAGGGCTATCTGAAAATGGCTGTGGCGCTGAAGTTGCCTGAGAATGTGGAGTTGGTGGCATGTGGAACCCGCATGTGGAGCATTCGTTTGTGTGGGATGCTCAGCAAGCTTCATTTCAGTCCTAGGCACTCAAAGGGCACTAAGCATAGAGTGTGAAAACTGAGTTTCCTTGAGAGCTGCTTGGAAGCCTGATGGTGTGTGAAGTTAGTGAGCCAAATGGAGTTGTTCTCCCACAAGAACCACTTGGCTGATGCTTCTTCAATATGCCCTTCACCAACATGCAGTGTTTCCTTGATTGAATTAGCTCTCACACCAATATTTACATCTAGAGGCTTTGCATTGAGGGCTATCTGAAAATGGCTGTGGCACTGAAGTAGCCTGAGAATGTGGAGTTGGTGGCATGTGAAACCCGCATGTGGAGCATTCGTTTGTGTGGGATGCTCACCAAGATTCATTTCAGTCCTAGGCACTCAAAGGGCACTAAGCATAGAGTGTGAAAACTGAGTTTCCTTGAGAGCTGCTTGGAAGCCTGATGGTGTGTGAAGTTAGTGAGCCAAATGGAGTTGTTCTCCCACAAGAACTACTCGACTGATTCTTCTTCAATATGCCCTTCACCAACATGCAGTGTTTCCTTGATTGAATTAGCTCTCACACCAATATTTACATCTAGACCCTTTGCATTGAGGGCTGTCTGAAAATGGCTGTGGCACTGAAGTTGCCTGAGAATGTGGAGTTGGTGGCATGTGAAACCCGCATGTGGATCCTTCGTTTGTGTGGGATGCTCACCAAGCTTCATTTCAATCCAAGGCACACAAAGGGCACTAAGCATAGAGTGTGAAAACTGAGTTTCCTTGAGAGCTGCTTGAAAACCTGATGGTGTGTGAAGTTAGTGAGCCAAATGGAGTTGTTCTCCCACAAGAACCACTCGGCTGATCCTTCTTCAATATGCCCTTCAGCAACATGCAGTGTTTCCTTGATTGAATTAGCTCTCACACCAATATTTGCATCTAGAGCCTTTGCATTGAGGGCTATCTGAAAGCGGCTGTGGCACTGAAGTTGAATGTGAATGTGGAGTTGGTGGCATGTGAAACCCGCATGTGGAGCATTCGTTTGTGTGGGATGCTCTACCAGGTTCATTCCTTCATAATGCACTCAAAGGGCACTAAGCATAGAGTGTGAAAACTGAGTTTCCTTGAGAGCTGCTTGGAAGCCTGATGGTGTGTGAAGTTAGTGAGCCAAATGGAGTTGTTCTCCCACAAGAACCACTCGGCTGATCCTTCTTCAATATGCCCTTCACTAACATGCAGTGTTTCCTTGATTGAATTAGCTCTCACACCAATATTTGCGTCTAGAGCCTTTGCATTGAGGGCTATCTGAAAATGGCTGTGGCGCTGAAGTTGCCTGAGAATGTGGAGTTGGTGGCATGTGGAACCCGCATGTGGAGCATTCGTTTGTGTGGGATGCTCACCAAGATTCATTTCAGTCCTAGGCACTCAAAGGGCACTAAGCATAGAGTGTGAAAACTGAGTTTCCTTGAGAGCTGCTTGGAAGCCTGATGGTGTGTGAAGTTAGTGAGCCAAATGGAGTTGTTCTCCCACAAGAACCACTTGGCTGATGCTTCTTCAATATGCCCTTCACCAACATGCAGTGTTTCCTTGATTGAATTAGCTCTCACACCAATATTTACATCTAGAGGCTTTGCATTGAGGGCTATCTGAAAATGGCTGTGGCACTGAAGTAGCCTGAGAATGTGGAGTTGGTGGCATGTGAAACCCGCATGTGGAGCATTCGTTTGTGTGGGATGCTCACCAAGATTCATTTCAGTCCTAGGCACTCAAAGGGCACTAAGCATAGAGTGTGAAAACTGAGTTTCCTTGAGAGCTGCTTGGAAGCCTGATGGTGTGTGAAGTTAGTGAGCCAAATGGAGTTGTTCTCCCACAAGAACTACTCGACTGATTCTTCTTCAATATGCCCTTCACCAACATGCAGTGTTTCCTTGATTGAATTAGCTCTCACACCAATATTTACATCTAGACCCTTTGCATTGAGGGCTATCTGAAAATGGCTGTGGCACTGAAGTTGCCTGAGAATGTGGAGTTGGTGGCATGTGGAACCCGCATGTGGAGCATTCGTTTGTTTGGGATGCTCTACCAGGTTCATTCCTAGATAATGCACTCAAAGGGCACTAAGCATAGAGTGTGAAAACTGAGTTTCCTTGAGAGCTGCTTGGAAACCTGATGGTGTGTGAAGTTAGTGAGCCAAATGGAGTTGTTCTCCCACAAGAACCACTCGGCTGATCCTTCTTCAATATGCCCTTCACGAACATGCAGTGTTTCCTTGATTGAATTAGCTCTCACACCAATATTTGCATCTAGAGCCTTTGCATTGAGGGCTATCTGAAAACGGCTGTGGTGCTGAAGTTGCCTGTGAATGTGGAGTTGGTGGCATGTGAAACCCGCATGTGGTGATTCGTTTGTGTGGGATGCTCTACCAGGTTCATTCCTACATAATGCACTCAAAGGGCACTAAGCATAGAGTGTGAAAACTGAGTTTCCTTGAGAGCTGCTTGGAAGCCTGATGGTGTGTGAAGTTAGTGAGCCAAATGGAGTTGTTCTCCCACAAGAACCACTCGGCTGATCCTTCTTCAATATGCCCTTCAGCAACATGCAGTGTTTCCTTGATTGAATTAGCTCTCACACCAATATTTGCGTCTAGAGCCTTTGCATTGAGGGCTATCTGAAAATGGCTTTGGAGCTGAAGTTGTCTGTGAATGTGGAGTTGGTGGCATGTGGAACCCGCATGTGGAGCATTCGTTTGTGTGGGATGCTCACCAAGATTCATTTCAGTCCTAGGCACTCAAAGGGCACTAAGCATAGAGTGTGAAAACTGAGTTCCTTGAGAGCTGCTTGGAAGCCTGATGGTGTGTGAAGTTAGTGAGCCAAATGGAGTTGTTCTCCCACAAAGACCACTCGGCTGATTCTTCTTCAATATGCCCTTCACCAATATGCACTGTTTCCTTGATTGAATTAGCTCTCACACCAATATTTACATCTAGAGGCTTTGCATTGAGGGCTATCTGAAAATGGCTGTGGCACTGAAGTTGCCTGAGAATGTGGAGTTGGTGGCATGTGAAACCCGCAGGTGGAGCATTCGTTTGTGTGGGATGCTCACCAAGCTTCATTTAAATCCAAGGCACACAAAGGGCACTAAGCATAGATTGTGAAAACTGAGTTTCCTTGAGAGCTGCTTGGAAGCCTGATGGTGTGTGAAGTTAGTGAGCCAAATGGAGTTGTTCTCGCCCAAGGACCACTCGGTTGATCCTTCTTCAATATGCCCTTCACCAACATGCAGTGTTTCCTTGATTGAATTAGCTCTCACACCAATATTGCATCTAGAGCCTTTGCATTGAGGGCTATCTGAAAACGGCTGTGGCACTGAAGTAGCCTGAGAATGTGGAGTTGGTGGCATGTGAAACCCGCATGTGGAGCATTCGTTTGTGTGGGATGCTCTACCAGGATCATTCCTACATAATGCACTCAAAGGGCACTAAGCATAGAGTGTGAAAACTGAGTTTCCTTGAGAGCTGCTTGGAAGCCTGATGGTGTGTGAAGTTAGTGAGCCAAATGGAGTTGTTCTCCCACAAGAACCACTCGGCTGATCCTTCTTCAATATGCCCTTCACCAACATGCAGTGTTTCCTTGATTGAATTACCTCTCACACCAATATTTGCGTCTAGAGCCTTTGCATTGAGGGCTATCTGAAAACGGCTGTGGCGCTGAAGTTGCCTGAGAATGTGGAGTTGGTGGCATGTGGAACCCGCATGTGGAGCATTCGTTTGTGTGGAATGCTCTACCAGGTTCATTCCTAGATAATGCACTCAAAGGGCACTAAGCATAGAGTGTGAAAACTGAGTTTCCTTGAGAGCTGCTTGGAAGCCTGATGGTGTGTGAAGTTAGTGAGCCAAATAGAGTTGTTCTCCCACAAGAACCACTCGGCTGATCCTTCTTCAATATGCCCTTCACCAACATGCAGTGTTTCCTTGATTGAATTAGCTCTCACACCAATATTTGCGTCTAGAGCCTTTGCATTGAGGGCTATCTGAAAATGGCTGTGGCGCTGAATTTGCCTGAGAATGTGGAGTTGGTGGCATGTGAAACCCGCATATGGAGCATTCGTTTGTGTGGGATGCTCTACCAGGTTCATTCCTAGATAATGAACTCAAAGGGCACTAAGCATAGAGTGTGAAAACTGAGTTTCCTTGAGAGCTGCTTGGAAGCCTGATGGTGTGTGAAGTTAGTGAGCCAAATGGAGTTGTTCTCCCACAAGAACCACTCGGCTGATCCTTCTTCAATATGCCCTTCACCAACATGCAGTGTTTCCTTGATTGAATTAGCTCTCACACCAATATTTGCGTCTAGATCCTTTGCATTGAGGGCTCTCTGAAAACGGCTGTGGCGCTGAAGTTGCCTGTGAATGTGGAGTTGGTGGCATGTGAAACCCGCATGTGGAGCATTCGTTTGTGTGGGATGCTCTACCAGGTTCATTCCTAGATAATGCAGTCAAAGGGCACTAAGCATAGAGTGTGAAAACTGAGTTTCCTTGAGAGCTGCTTGGAAGCCTGATGGTGTGTGAAGTTAGTGAGCCAAATGGAGTTGTTCACCCACAAGAACCACTCGGCTGATCGTTCTTCAATATGCCCTTCACCAACATGCAGTGTTTCCTTGATTGAATTAGCTCTCACACCAATATTTGCGTCTAGAGCCTTTGCATTGAGGGCTATCTGAAAACGGCTGTGGCGCTGAAGTTGCCTAAGAATGTGGAGTTGGTGGCATGTGGAACCCGCATGTGGAGCATTCGTTTGTGTGGAATGCTCACCAAGATTCATTTCAATCCTAGGCACTCAAAGGGCACTAAGCATAGAGTGTGAAAACTGAGTTTCCTTGAGAGCTGCTTGGAAGCCTGGTGGTGTGTGAAGTTAGTGAGCCAAATGGAGTTGTTCTCGCACAAGGACCACTTGGTTGATCGTTCTTCAATATGCCCTTCACCAACATGCAGTGTTTCCTTGATTGAATTAGCTCTCACACCAATATTTGCGTCTAGAGCCTTTGCATTAAGGGCTATCTGAAAACGGCTGTGGTGCTGAAGTTGCCTGTGAATGTGGAGTTGGTGGCATGTGGAACCCGGATGTGGAGCATTCGTTTGTGTGGGATGCTCTACCAGGTTCATTCCTAGATAATGCACTCAAAGGGCACTAAGCATAGAGTGTGAAAACTGAGTTTCCTTGAGAGCTGCTTGGAAGCCTGATGGTGTGTGAAGTTAGTGAGCCAAATGGAGTTGTTCTCCCACAAGAACCACTCGGCTGATCCTTCTTCAATATGCCCTTCACCAACATGCAGTGTTTCCTTGATTGAATTAGCTCTCACACCAATATTTGCATCTAGAGCCTTTGCATTGAGGGCTATCTGAAAACGGCTGTGGTGCTGAAGTTGCCTGTGAATGTGGAGTTGGTGGCATGTGAAACCCGCATGTGGAGGATTCGTTTGTGTGGGATGATCTACCAGGTTCATTCCTACATAATGCACTCAAAGGGCACTAAGCATAGAGTGTGAAAACTGAGTTTCCTTGAGAGCTGCTTGGAAGCCTGATGGTGTGTGAAGTTAGTGAGCCAAATGGAGTTGTTCTCCCACAAGAACCACTCGGCTGATCCTTCTTCAATATGCCCTTCAGCAACATGCAGTGTTTCCTTGATTGAATTAGCTCTCACACCAATATTTGCGTCTAGAGCCTTTGCATTGAGGGCTATCTGAAAATGGCTTTGGCGCTGAAGTTGTCTGTGAATGTGGAGTTGGTGGCATGTGGAACCCGCATGTGGAGCATTCGTTTGTGTGGGATGCTCACCAAGATTCATTTCAGTCCTAGGCACTCAAAGGGCACTAAGCTTAGAGTGTGAAAAATGAGTTTCCTTGAGAGCTGCTTGGAAGCCTGATGGTGTGTGAAGTTAGTGAGCCAAATGGAGTTGTTCTCCCACAAGGGCCACTCGGCTGATTCTTCTTCAATATGCCCTTCACCAATATGCACTGTTTCCTTGATTGAATTAGCTCTCACACCAATATTTACATCTAGAGGCTTTGCATTGAGGGCTATCTGAAAATGGCTGTGGCACTGAAGTTGCCTGAGAATGTGGAGTTGGTGGCATGTGAAACCCGCATGTGGAGCATTCGTTTGTGTGGGATGCTCACCAAGCTTCATTTAAATCCAAGGCACACAAAGGGCACTAAGCATAGATTGTGAAAACTGAGTTTCCTTGAGAGCTGCTTGGAAGCCTGATGGTGTGTGAAGCTAGTGAGCCAAATGGAGTTGTTCTCCCACAAGAACCACTCGGCTGATCCTTCTTCAATATGCCCTTCACCAACATGCAGTGTTTCCTTGATTGAATTAGCTCTCACACCAAAATTTGTGTCTAGATCCTTTGCATTGAGGGCTCTCTGAAAACGGCTGTGGCGCTGAAGTTGCCTGTGAATGTGGAGTTGGTGGCATGTGGAACCCGCATGTGGAGCATTCGTTTGTGTGGAATGCTCACCAAGATTCATTTCAATCCTAGGCACTCAAAGGGCACTAAGCATAGAGTGTGAAAACTGAGTTTCCTTGAGAGCTGCTTGGAAGCCTGATGGTGTGTGAAGTTAGTGAGCCAAATGGAGTTGTTCTCGCACAAGAACCACTCGGCTGATCCTTCTTCAATATGCCCTTCACCAACATGCAGTGTTTCCTTGATTGAATTAGCTCTCACACAAATATTTGCGTCTAGAGCCTTTGCATTGAGGGCTATCTGAAAACGGCTGTGGCGCTGAAGTTGCCTAAGAATGTGGAGTTGGTGGCATGTGAAACCCGCATGTGGAGCATTCGTTTGTGTGGGATGCTCTACCAGGTTCATTCCTAGATAATGCAGTGAAAGGGCACTAAGCATAGAGTGTGAAAACTGAGTTTCCTTGAGAGCTGCTTGGAAGCCTGGTGGTGTGTGAAGTTAGTGAGCCAAATGGAGTTGTTGTCGCACAAGGACCGCTTGGTTGATCGTTCTTCAATATGCCCTTCACCAACATGCAGTGTTTCCTTGATTGAATTAGCTCTCACACCAATATTTGCGTCTAGAGCCTTTGCATTAAGGGCTATCTGAAACGGCTGTGGTGCTGAAGTTGCCTGTGAATGTGGAGTTGGTGGCATGTGGAACCCGCATGTGGAGCATTCGTTTGTGTGGATGCTCTACCAGGTTCATTCCTAGATAATGCACTCAAAGGGCACTAAGCATAGAGTGTGAAAACTGAGTTCCTTGAGAGCTGCTTGGAAGCCTGATGGTGTGTTAAGTTAGTGAGCCAAATGGAGTTGTTCTCCCACAAGAACCACTCGGCTGATCCTTCTTCAATATGCCCTTCAGCAACATGCAGTGTTTCCTTGATTGAATTAGCTCTCACACCAATATTTGCATCTAGAGCCTTTGCATTGAGGGCTATCTGAAAACGGCTGTGGTGCTGAAGTTGCCTGTGAATGTGGAGTTGGTGGCATGTGAAACCCGCATGTGGAGGATTCGTTTGTGTGGGATGCTCTACCAGGTTCATTCCTACATAATGCACTCAAAGGGCACTAAGCATAGAGTGTGAAAACTGAGTTTCCTTGAGAGCTGCTTGGAAGCCTGATGGTGTGTGAAGTTAGTGAGCCAAATGGAGTTGTTCTCCCACAAGAACCACTCGGCTGATCCTTCTTCAATATGCCCTTCACCAACATGCAGTGTTTCCTTGATTGAATTAGCTCTCACACCGATATTTGCGTCTAGAGCCTTTGCATTGAGGGCTATCTGAAAATGGCTTTGGCGCTGAAGTTGTCTGTGAATGTGGAGTTGGTGGCATGTGGAACCCGCATGTGGAGCATTCGTTTGTGTGGGATGCTCACCAAGATTCATTTCAGTCCTAGGCACTCAAAGGGCACTAAGCATAGAGTGTGAAAACTGAGTTTCCTTGAGAGCTGCTTGGAAGCCTGATGGTGTGTGAAGTTAGTGAGCCAAATGGAGTTGTTCTCCCACAAGAACCACTCGGCTGATTCTTCTTCAATATGCCCTTCACCAATATGCACTGTTTCCTGGATTGAATTAGCTCTCACACCAATATTTACATCTAGAGGCTTTGCATTGAGGGCTATCTGAAAATGGCTGTGGCACTGAAGTTGCCTGAGAATGTGGAGTTGGTGGCATGTGAAACCCGCATGTGGAGCATTCGTTTGTGTGGGATGCTCACCAAGCTTCATTTAAATCCAAGGCACACAAAGGGCACTAAGCATAGATTGTGAAAACTGAGTTTCCTTGAGAGCTGCTTGGAAGCCTGATGGTGTGTGAAGCTAGTGAGCCAAATGGAGTTGTTCTCCACAAGAACCACTCGGCTGATCCTTCTTCAATATGCCCTTCACCAACATGCAGTGTTTCCTTGATTGAATTAGCTCTCACACAAATATTTGCGTCTAGAGCCTTTGCATTGAGGGCTATCTGAAAACGGCTGTGGCGCTGAAGTTGCCTAAGAATGTGGAGTTGATGGCATGTGAAACCCGCATGTGGAGCATTCGTTTGTGTGGGATGCTCTACCAGGTTCATTCCTAGATAATGCAGTGAAAGGGCACTAAGCATAGAGTGTGAAAACTGAGTTTCCTTGAGAGCTGCTTGGAAGCCTGATGGTGTGTGAAGTTAGTGAGCCAAATGGAGTTGTTCACCCACAAGAACCACTCGGCTGATCGTTCTTCAATATGCCCTTCACCAACATGCAGGGTTTCCTTGATTGAATTAGCTCTCACACCAATATTTGCGTCTAGAGCCTTTGCATTGAGGGCTATCTGAAAACGGCTGTGGCGCTGAAGTTGCCTAAGAATGTGGAGTTGGTGGCATGTGGAACCCGCATGTGGAGCATTTGTTTGTGTGGAATGCTCACCAAGATTCATTTCAATCCTAGGCACTCAAAGGGCACTAAGCATAGAGTGTGAAAACTGAGTTTCCTTGAGAGCTGCTTGGAAGCCTGATGGTGTGTGAAGTTAGTGAGCAAATGGAGTTGTTCTCGCACAAGAACCACTCGGCTGATCCTTCTTCAATATGCCCTTCACCAACATGCAGTGTTTCCTTGATTGAATTAGCTCTCACACAAATATTTGCGTCTAGAGCCTTTGCATTAAGGGCTATCTGAAAACGGCTGTGGCGCTGAAGTTGCCTGTGAATGTGGAGTTGGTGGCATGTGGAACCCGCATGTGGAGCATTCGTTTGTTTGGGATGCTCTACCAGGTTCATTCCTAGATAATGCACTCAAAGGGCACTAAGCATAGAGTGTGAAAACTGAGTTTCCTTGAGAGCTGCTTGGAAACCTGATGGTGTGTGAAGTTAGTGAGCCAAATGGAGTTGTTCTCCCACAAGAACCACTCGGCTGATCCTTCTTCAATATGCCCTTCACGAACATGCAGTGTTTCCTTGATTGAATTAGCTCTCACACCAATATTTGCATCTAGAGCCTTTGCATTGAGGGCTATCTGAAAACGGCTGTGGTGCTGAAGTTGCCTGTGAATGTGGAGTTGGTGGCATGTGAAACCCGCATGTGGAGGATTCGTTTGTGTGGGATGCTCTACCAGGTTCATTCCTAGATAATGCACTCAAAGGGCACTAAGCATAGAGTGTGAAAACTGAGTTTCCTTGAGAGCTGCTTGGAAGCCTGATGGTGTGTGAAGTTAGTGAGCCAAATGGAGTTGTTCTCCCACAAGAACCACTCGGCTGATCCTTCTTCAATATGCCCTTCAGCAACATGCAGTGTTTCCTTGATTGAATTAGCTCTCACACCAATATTTGCGTCTAGAGCCTTTGCATTGAGGGCTATCTGAAAATGGCTTTGGAGCTGAAGTTGTCTGTGAATGTGGAGTTGGTGGCATGTGGAACCCGCATGTGGAGCATTCGTTTGTGTGGGATGCTCACGAAGATTCATTTCAGTCCTAGGCACTCAAAGGGCACTAAGCATAGAGTGTGAAAACTGAGTTTCCTTGAGAGCTGCTTGGAAGCCTGATGGTGTGTGAAGTTAGTGAGCCAAATGGAGTTGTTCTACCACAAAGACCACTCGGCTGATTCTTCTTCAATATGCCCTTCACCAATATGCACTGTTTCCTTGATTGAATTAGCTCTCACACCAATATTTACATCTAGAGGCTTTGCATTGAGGGCTATCTGAAAATGGCTGTGGCACTGAAGTTGCCTGAGAATGTGGAGTTGGTGGCATGTGAAACCCGCATGTGGAGCATTCGTTTGTGTGGGATGCTCACCAAGCTTCATTTAAATCCAAGGCACACAAAGGGCACTAAGCATAGATTGTGAAAACTGAGTTTCCTTGAGAGCTGCTTGGAAGCCTGATGGTGTGTGAAGTTAGTGAGCCAAATGGAGTTGTTCTCGCCCAAGGACCACTCGGTTGATCCTTCTTCAATATGCCCTTCAGCAACATGCAGTGTTTCCTTGATTGAATTAGCTTTCACACCAATATTTGCGTCTAGAGCCTTTGCATTGAGGGCTATCTGAAAACGGCTGTGGCGCTGAAGTTGCCTGTGAATGTGGAGTTGGTGGCATGTGAAACCCGCATGTGAAGCATTCGTTTGTGTGGGATGCTCTACCAGGATCATTCCTACATAATGCACTCAAAGGGCACTAAGCATAGAGTGTGAAAACTGAGTTTCCTTGAGAGCTGCTTGGAAGCCTGATGGTGTGTGAAGTTAGTGAACCAAATGGAGTTGTTCTCCCACAAGAACCACTCGGCTGATCCTTCTTCAATATGCCCTTCACCAACATGCAGTGTTTCCTTGATTGAATTAGCTCTCACACCAATATTTGCGTCTAGAGCCTTTGCATTGAGGGCTATCTGAAAACGGCTGTGGCGCTGAAGTTGCCTGAGAATGTGGAGTTGGTGGCATGTGGAACCCGCATGTGGAGCATTCGTTTGTGTGGGATGCTCACCAAGATTCATTTCAGTCCTAGGCTTTCAAAGGGCACTAAGCATAGAGTGTGAAAACTGAGTTTCCTTGAGAGCTGCTTGGAAGCCTGATGGTGTGTGAAGTTAGTGAGCCAAATGGAGTTGTTCTCCCACAAGAACCACTCGGCTGATTCTTCTTCAATATGCCCTTCACCAATATGCAGTGTTTCCTTGATTGAATTAGCTCTCACACCAATATTTACATCTAGAGGCTTTGCATTGAGGGCTATCTGAAAATGGCTGTGGCACTGAAGTAGAGTGAGAATGTGGAGTTGGTGGCATGTGAAACCCGCATGTGGAGCATTCGTTTGTGTGGGATGCTAACCAAGATTCATTTCAGTCCTAGGCACTCAAAGGGCACTAAGCATAGAGTGTGAAAACTGAGTTTCCTTGAGAGCTGCTTGGAAGCCTGATGGTGTGTGAAGTTAGTGAGCCAAATGGAGTTGTTCTCCCACAAGAACCACTCGGCTGATCCTTCTTCAATATGCCCTTCACCAACATGCAGTGTTTCCTTGATTGAATTAGCTCTCACACCAATATTTAGGTCTAGACCCTTTGCATTGAGGGCTGTCTGAAAATTGCTGTGGCACTGAAGATGCCTGAGAATGTGGAGTTGGTGGCATGTGAAACCCGCATGTGGAGCATTCGTTTGTGTGGGATGCTCAACAAGCTTCATTTCAATCCAAGGCACACAAAGGGCACTAAGCATAGAGTGTGAAAACTGAGTTTCCTTGAGAGCTGCTTGGAAGCCTGATGGTGTGTGAAGTTAGTGAGCCAAATGGAGTTGTTCTCCCACAAGAACCACTCGGCTGATCCTTCTTCAATATGCCCTTCACCAACATGCAGTGTTTCCTTGATTGAATTAACTCTCACACCAATATTTGCGTCTAGAGCCTTTGCATTGAGGGCTATCTGAAAACGGCTGTGGCGCTGAAGTTGCCTGTGAATGTGTAGTTGGTGGCATGTGAAACCCGAATGTGGAGCATTCGTTTGTGTGGGATGCTCTATCAGGTTCATTCCTAGATAATGCACTCAAAGGGCACTAAGCATAGAATGTGAAAACTGAGTTTCCTTGAGAGCTGCTTGGAAGCCTGATGGTGTGTGAAGTTAGTGAGCCAAATGGAGTTGTTCTCCCACAAGAACCACTCGGCTGATCCTTCTTCAATATGCCCTTCACCAACATGCAGTGTTTCCTTGATTGAATTAGCTCTCACACCAATATTTGCGTCTAGAACCTTTGCATTGAGGGCTATCTGAAAACGGCTGTGGCGCTGAAGTTGCCTGTGAATGTGGAGTTGGTGGCATGTGAAACCCGCATGTGGAGCATTCGTTTGTGTGGGATGCTCTACCAGGTTCATTCCTAGATAATGCACTCAAAGGGCACTAAGCATAGAGTGTGAAAACTGAGTTTCCTTGAGAGCTAGCTGCTTGGAAGCCTGATGGTGTGTGAAGTTAGTGAGCCAAATGGAGTTGTTCTCCCACAAGAACCACTCGGCTGATCCTTCTTCAATATGCCCTTCACCAACATGCAGTGTTTCCTTGATTGAATTAGCTCTCACACCAATATTTGCGTCTAGAGCCTTTGCATTGAGGGCTATCTGAAAACGGCTGTGGCTCTGAAGTTGCCTGTGAATGTGGAGTTGGTGGCATGTGAAACCCGCATGTGGAGCATTCGTTTGTGTGGGATGCTCAGCAAGCTTCATTTCAGTCCTAGGCACACAAAGGGCACTAAGCATAGAGTGTGAAAACTGAGTTTCCTTGAGAGCTGCTTGAAAACCTGATGGTGTGTGAAGTTAGTGAGCCAAATGGAGTTGTTCTCCCACAAGAACCACTCGGCTGATCCTTCTTCAATATGCCCTTCAGCAACATGCAGTGTTTCCTTGATTGAATTAGCTCTCACACCAATATTTGCATCTAGAGCCTTTGCATTGAGGGCTATCTGAAAGCGGCTGTGGCACTGAAGTTGAATGTGAATGTGGAGTTGGTGGCATGTGAAACCCGCATGTGGAGCATTCGTTTGTGTGGGATGCTCTACCAGGTTCATTCCTTCATAATGCACTCAAAGGGCACTAAGCATAGAGTGTGAAAACTGAGTTTCCTTGAGAGCTGCTTGGAAGCCTGATGGTGTGTGAAGTTAGTGAGCCAAATGGAGTTGTTCTCCCACAAGAACCACTCGGCTGATCCTTCTTCAATATGCCCTTCACTAACATGCAGTGTTTCCTTGATTGAATTAGCTCTCACACCAATATTTGCGTCTAGAGCCTTTGCATTGAGGGCTATCTGAAAATGGCTGTGGCGCTGAAGTTGCCTGAGAATGTGGAGTTGGTGGCATGTGGAACCCGCATGTGGAGCATTCGTTTGTGTGGGATGCTCACCAAGATTCATTTCAGTCCTAGGCACTCAAAGGGCACTAAGCATAGAGTGTGAAAACTGAGTTTCCTTGAGAGCTGCTTGGAAGCCTGATGGTGTGTGAAGTTAGTGAGCCAAATGGAGTTGTTCTCCCACAAGAACCACTTGGCTGATGCTTCTTCAATATGCCCTTCACCAACATGCAGTGTTTCCTTGATTGAATTAGCTCTCACACCAATATTTACATCTAGAGGCTTTGCATTGAGGGCTATCTGAAAATGGCTGTGGCACTGAAGTAGCCTGAGAATGTGGAGTTGGTGGCATGTGAAACCCGCATGTGGAGCATTCGTTTGTGTGGGATGCTCACCAAGATTCATTTCAGTCCTAGGCACTCAAAGGGCACTAAGCATAGAGTGTGAAAACTGAGTTTCCTTGAGAGCTGCTTGGAAGCCTGATGGTGTGTGAAGTTAGTGAGCCAAATGGAGTTGTTCTCCCACAAGAACTACTCGACTGATTCTTCTTCAATATGCCCTTCACCAACATGCAGTGTTTCCTTGATTGAATTAGCTCTCACACCAATATTTACATCTAGACCCTTTGCATTGAGGGCTGTCTGAAAATGGCTGTGGCACTGAAGTTGCCTGAGAATGTGGAGTTGGTGGCATGTGAAAACCGCATGTGGATCCTTCGTTTGTGTGGGATGCTCACCAAGCTTCATTTCAATCCAAGGCACACAAAGGGCACTAAGCATAGAGTGTGAAAACTGAGTTTCCTTGAGAGCTGCTTGAAAACCTGATGGTGTGTGAAGTTAGTGAGCCAAATGGAGTTGTTCTCCCACAAGAACCACTCGGCTGATCCTTCTTCAATATGCCCTTCAGCAACATGCAGTGTTTCCTTGATTGAATTAGCTCTCACACCAATATTTGCATCTAGAGCCTTTGCATTGAGGGCTATCTGAAAGCGGCTGTGGCACTGAAGTTGAATGTGAATGTGGAGTTGGTGGCATGTGAAACCCGCATGTGGAGCATTCGTTTGTGTGGGATGCTCTACCAGGTTCATTCCTTCATAATGCACTCAAAGGGCACTAAGCATAGAGTGTGAAAACTGAGTTTCCTTGAGAGCTGCTTGGAAGCCTGATGGTGTGTGAAGTTAGTGAGCCAAATGGAGTTGTTCTCCCACAAGAACCACTCGGCTGATCCTTCTTCAATATGCCCTTCACTAACATGCAGTGTTTCCTTGATTGAATTAGCTCTCACACCAATATTTGCGTCTAGAGCCTTTGCATTGAGGGCTATCTGAAAATGGCTGTGGCGCTGAAGTTGCCTGAGAATGTGGAGTTGGTGGCATGTGGAACCCGCATGTGGAGCATTCGTTTGTGTGGGATGCTCACCAAGATTCATTTCAGTCCTAGGCACTCAAAGGGCACTAAGCATAGAGTGTGAAAACTGAGTTTCCTTGAGAGCTGCTTGGAAGCCTGATGGTGTGTGAAGTTAGTGAGCCAAATGGAGTTGTTCTCCCACAAGAACCACTTGGCTGATGCTTCTTCAATATGCCCTTCACCAACATGCAGTGTTTCCTTGATTGAATTAGCTCTCACACCAATATTTACATCTAGAGGCTTTGCATTGAGGGCTATCTGAAAATGGCTGTGGCACTGAAGTAGCCTGAGAATGTGGAGTTGGTGGCATGTGAAACCCGCATGTGGAGCATTCGTTTGTGTGGGATGCTCACCAAGATTCATTTCAGTCCTAGGCACTCAAAGGGCACTAAGCATAGAGTGTGAAAACTGAGTTTCCTTGAGAGCTGCTTGGAAGCCTGATGGTGTGTGAAGTTAGTGAGCCAAATGGAGTTGTTCTCCCACAAGAACTACTCGACTGATTCTTCTTCAATATGCCCTTCACCAACATGCAGTGTTTCCTTGATTGAATTAGCTCTCACACCAATATTTACATCTAGACCCTTTGCATTGAGGGCTATCTGAAAATGGCTGTGGCACTGAAGTTGCCTGAGAATGTGGAGTTGGTGGCATGTGAAACCCGCATGTGGAGCCTTCGTTTGTGTGGGATGCTCACCAAGCTTCATTTCAATCCAAGGCACACAAAGGGCACTAAGCATAGAGTGTGAAAACTGAGTTTCCTTGAGAGCTGCTTGAAAACCTGATGGTGTGTGAAGTTAGTGAGCCAAATGGAGTTGTTCTCCCACAAGAACCACTCGGCTGATCCTTCTTCAATATGCCCTTCAGCAACATGCAGTGTTTCCTTGATTGAATTAGCTCTCACACCAATATTTGCATCTAGAGCCTTTGCATTGAGGGCTATCTGAAAGCGGCTGTGGCACTGAAGTTGAATGTGAATGTGGAGTTGGTGGCATGTGAAACCCGCATGTGGAGCATTCGTTTGTGTGGGATGCTCTACCAGGTTCATTCCTTCATAATGCACTCAAAGGGCACTAAGCATAGAGTGTGAAAACTGAGTTTCCTTGAGAGCTGCTTGGAAGCCTGATGGTGTGTGAAGTTAGTGAGCCAAATGGAGTTGTTCTCCCACAAGAACCACTTGGCTGATGCTTCTTCAATATGCCCTTCACTAACATGCAGTGTTTCCTTGATTGAATTAGCTCTCACACCAATATTTACATCTAGAGGCTTTGCATTGAGGGCTATCTGAAAATGGCTGTGGCACTGAAGTAGCCTGAGAATGTGGAGTTGGTGGCATGTGAAACCCGCATGTGGAGCATTCGTTTGTGTGGGATGCTCACCAAGATTCATTTCAGTCCTAGGCACTCAAAGGGCACTAAGCATAGAGTGTGAAAACTGAGTTTCCTTGAGAGCTGCTTGGAAGCCTGATGGTGTGTGAAGTTAGTGAGCCAAATGGAGTTGTTCTCCCACAAGAACTACTCGACTGATTCGTCTTCAATATGCCCTTCACCAACATGCAGTGTTTCCTTGATTGAATTAGCTCTCACACCAATATTTACATCTAGACCCTTTGCATTGAGGGCTGTCTGAAAATGGCTGTGGCACTGAAGTTGCCTGAGAATGTGGAGTTGGTGGCATGTGAAACCCGCATGTGGAGCCTTCGTTTGTGTGGGATGCTCACCAAGCTTCATTTCAATCCAAGGCACACAAAGGGCACTAAGCATAGAGTGTGAAAACTGAGTTTCCTTGAGAGCTGCTTGGAAGCCTGATGGTGTGTGAAGTTAGTGAGCCAAATGGAGTTGTTCTCCCACAAGAACCACTCGGCTGATCCTTCTTCAATATGCCCTTCAGCAACATGCAGTGTTTCCTTGATTGAATTAGCTCTCACACCAATATTTGCATCTAGAGCCTTTGCATTGAGGGCTATCTGAAAGCGGCTGTGGCACTGAAGTTGAATGTGAATGTGGAGTTGGTGGCATGTGAAACCCGCATGTGGAGCATTCGTTTGTGTGGGATGCTCTACCAGGTTCATTCCTTCATAATGCACTCAAAGGGCACTAAGCATAGAGTGTGAAAACTGAGTTTCCTTGAGAGCTGCTTGGAAGCCTGATGGTGTGTGAAGTTAGTGAGCCAAATGGAGTTGTTCTCCCACAAGAACCACTCGGCTGATCCTTCTTCAATATGCCCTTCACTAACATGCAGTGTTTCCTTGATTGAATTAGCTCTCACACCAATATTTGCGTCTAGAGCCTTTGCATTGAGGGCTATCTGAAAATGGCTGTGGCGCTGAAGTTGCCTGAGAATGTGGAGTTGGTGGCATGTGGAACCCGCATGTGGAGCATTCGTTTGTGTGGGATGCTCACCAAGATTCATTTCAGTCCTAGGCACTCAAAGGGCACTAAGCATAGAGTGTGAAAACTGAGTTTCCTTGAGAGCTGCTTGGAAGCCTGATGGTGTGTGAAGTTAGTGAGCCAAATGGAGTTGTTCTCCCACAAGAACCACTTGGCTGATGCTTCTTCAATATGCCCTTCACCAACATGCAGTGTTTCCTTGATTGAATTAGCTCTCACACCAATATTTACATCTAGAGGCTTTGCATTGAGGGCTATCTGAAAATGGCTGTGGCACTGAAGTAGCCTGAGAATGTGGAGTTGGTGGCATGTGAAACCCGCATGTGGAGCATTCGTTTGTGTGGGATGCTCACCAAGATTCATTTCAGTCCTAGGCACTCAAAGGGCACTAAGCATAGAGTGTGAAAACTGAGTTTCCTTGAGAGCTGCTTGGAAGCCTGATGGTGTGTGAAGTTAGTGAGCCAAATGGAGTTGTTCTCCCACAAGAACTACTCGACTGATTCTTCTTCAATATGCCCTTCACCAACATGCAGTGTTTCCTTGATTGAATTAGCTCTCACACCAATATTTACATCTAGACCCTTTGCATTGAGGGCTGTCTGAAAATGGCTGTGGCACTGAAGTTGCCTGAGAATGTGGAGTTGGTGGCATGTGAAACCCGCATGTGGAGCCTTCGTTTGTGTGGGATGCTCACCAAGCTTCATTTCAATCCAAGGCACACAAAGGGCACTAAGCATAGAGTGTGAAAACTGAGTTTCCTTGAGAGCTGCTTGGAAGCCTGATGGTGTGTGAAGTTAGTGAGCCAAATGGAGTTGTTCTCCCACAAGAACCACTCGGCTGATCCTTCTTCAATATGCCCTTCACCAACATGCAGTGTTTCCTTGATTGAATTAACTCTCACACCAATATTTGCGTCTAGAGCCTTTGCATTGAGGGCTATCTGAAAACGGCTGTGGCGCTGAAGTTGCCTGTGAATGTGGAGTTGGTGGCATGTGGAACCCGCATGTGGAGCATTCGTTTGTGTGGGATGCTCACGAAGATTCATTTCAGTCCTAGGCACTCAAAGGGCACTAAGCATAGAGAGTGAAAACTGAGTTTTCTTGAGAGCTGCTTGGAAGCCTGATGGTGTGTGAAGTTAGTGAGCCAAATGGAGTTGTTCTCCCACAAGAACCACTCGGCTGATCCTTCTTCAATATGCCCTTCACCAACATGCAGTGTTTCCTTGATTGAATTAGCTCTCACACCAATATTTGCGTCTAGAGCCTTTGCATTGAGGGCTATCTGAAAACGGCTGTGGCGCTGAAGTTGCCTGTGAATGTGGAGTTGGTGGCATGTGAAACCCGCATGTGGAGCATTCGTTTGTGTGGGATGCTCTACCAGGTTCATTCCTAGATAATGCACTCAAAGGGCACTAAGCATAGAGTGTGAAAACTGAGTTTCCTTGAGAGCTGCTTGGAAGCCTGATGGTGTGTGAAGTTAGTGAGCCAAATGGAGTTGTTCTCCCACAAGAACCACTCGGCTGATCCTTCTTCAATATGCCCTTCACCAACATGCAGTGTTTCCTTGATTGAATTAGCTCTCACACCAACATTTGCGTTTAGAGCCTTTGCTTTGAGGGCTATCTGAAAATGGCTGTGGCGCTGAATTTGCCTGAGAATGTGGAGTTGGTGGCATGTGAAACCCGCATGTGGAGCATTCGTTTGTGTGGGATGCTCTACCAGGTTCATTCCTAGATAATGAACTCAAAGGGCACTAAGCATAGAGTGTGAAAACTGAGTTTCCTTGAGAGCTGCTTGGAAGCCTGATGGTGTGTGAAGTTAGTGAGCCAAATGGAGTTGTTCTCCCACAAGAACCACTCGGCTGATCCTTCTTCAATATGCCCTTCACCAACATGCTGTGTTTCCTTGATTGAATTAGCTCTCACACCAATATTTGCATCTAGAGCCTTTGCATTGAGGGCTATCTGAAAACGGCTGTGGCACTGAAGTTGAATGTGAATGTGGAGTTGGTGGCATGTGAAACCCGCATGTGGAGCATTCGTTTGTGTGGGATGCTCTACCAGGTTCATTCCTTCATAATGCACTCAAAGGGCACTAAGCATAGAGTGTGAAAACTGAGTTTCCTTGAGAGCTGCTTGGAAGCCTGATGGTGTGTGAAGTTAGTGAGCCAAATGGAGTTGTTCTCCCACAAGAACCACTCGGCTGATCCTTCTTCAATATGCCCTTCACCAACATGCTGTGTTTCCTTGATTGAATTAGCTCTCACACCAATATTTGCATCTAGAGCCTTTGCATTGAGGGATATCTGAAAATGGCTGTGGCGCTGAAGTTGCCTGAGAATGTGGAGTTGGTGGCATGTGAAACCCGCAGGTGGAGCATTCGTTTGTGTGGGATGCTCACCAAGCTTCATTTAAATCCAAGGCACACAAAGGGCACTAAGCATAGAGTGTGAAAACTGAGTTTCCTTGAGAGCTGCTTGGAAGCCTTATGGTGTGTGAAGTTAGTGAGCCAAATGGAGTTGTTCTCCCACAAGAACCACTCGGCTGATCCTTCTTCAATATGCCCTTCACCAACATGCAGTGGTTCCTTGATTGAATTAACTCTCACACCAATATTTGCGTCTAGAGCCTTTGCATTGAGGGCTATCTGAAAACGGCTGTGGCGTTGAAGTTGCCTGTGAATGTGGAGTTGGTGGCATGTGAAACCCGCATGTGGAGCATTCGTTTGTGTGGGATGCTCTACCAGGTTCATTCCTAGATAATGAACTCAAAGGGCACTAAGCATAGAGTGTGAAAACTGAGTTTCCTTGAGAGCTGCTTGGAAGGCTGATGGTGTGTGAAGTTAGTGAGCCAAATGGAGTTGTTCTCCCACAAGAACCACTCGGATGATCCTTCTTCAATATGCCCTTCACCAACATGCTGTGTTTCCTTGATTGAATTAGCTCTCACACCAATATTTGCATCTAGAGCCTTTGCATTGAGGGCTATCTGAAAATGGCTGTGGCACTGAAGTTGCCTGTGAATGTGGAGTTGGTGGCATGTGAAACCCGCATGTGGAGCATTCGTTTGTGTGGGATGCTCTACCAGGTTCATTCCTTCATAATGCACTCAAAGGGCACTAAGCATAGAGTGTGAAAACTGAGTTTCCTTGAGAGCTGCTTGGAAGCCTGATGGTGTGTGAAGTTAGTGAGCCAAATGGAGTTGTTCTCCCACAAGAACCACTCGGCTGATCCTTCTTCAATATGCCCTTCACCAACATGCAGTGTTTCCTTGATTGAATTAGCTCTCACACCAATATTTGCGTCTAGAGCCTTTGCATTGAGGGCTATCTGAAAATGGCTGTGGCGCTGAAGTTGCCTGTGAATGTGGAGTTGGTGGCATGTGAAACCCGCATGTGGAGCATTCGTTTGTGTGGGATGCTCTACCAGGTTCATTCCTAGATAATGCACTCAAAGGGCACTAAGCATAGAGTGTGAAAACTGAGTTTCCTTGAGAGCTGCTTGGAAGCCTGATGGTGTGTGAAGTTAGTGAGCCAAATGGAGTTGTTCTCCCACAAGGACCACTTGGTTGATCCTTCTTCAATATGCCCTTCACCAACATGCAGTGTTTCCTTGATTGAATTAGCTCTCACACCAATATTTGCGTCTAGAGCCTTTGCATTGAGGGCTATCTGAAAATGGCTTTGGCGCTGAAGTTGCCTGAGAATGTGGAGTTGGTGGCATGTGGAACCCGCATGTGGAGCATTCGTTTGTGTGGGATGCTCACCAAGATTCATTTCAGTCCTAGGCACTCAAAGGGCACTAAGCATAGAGTGTGAAAACTGAGTTTCCTTGAGAGCTGCTTGGAAGACTGATGGTGTGTGAAGTTAGTGAGCCAAATGGAGTTGTTCTCCCACAAGAACTACTCGACTGATTCTTCTTCATTATGCCCTTCACCAACATGCAGTGTTTCCTTGATTGAATTAGCTCTCACACCAATATTTACATCTAGACCCTTTGCATTGAGGGCTATCTGAAAATGGCTGTGGCACTGAAGTTGCCTGAGAATGTGGAGTTGGTGGCATGTGAAACCCGCATGTGGAGCATTCGTTTGTGTGGGATGCTCACCAAGCTTCATTTCAATCCAAGGCACACAAAGGGCACTAAGCATAGAGTGTGAAAACTGAGTTTCCTTGAGAGCTGCTTGGAAGCCTGATGGTGTGTGAAGTTAGTGAGCCAAATGGAGTTGTTCTCCCACAAGAACCACTCGGCTGATCCTTCTTCAATATGGCCTTCACCAACATGCAGTGTTTCCTTGATTGAATTAACTCTCACACCAATATTTGCGTCTAGAGCCTTTGCATTGAGGGCTATCTGAAAACGGCTGTGGCGCTGAAGTTGCCTGTGAATGTGGAGTTGGTGGCATGTGAAACCCGCAAGTGGAGCATTCGTTTGTGTGGGATGCTCTAGTAGGTTCATTCCTAGATAATGCACTCAAAGGGCACTAAGCATAGAGTGTGAAAACTGCGTTTCCTTGAGAGCTGCTTGGAAGCCTGATGGTGTGTGAAGTTAGTGAGCCAAATGGAGTTGTTCTCCCACAAGAACCACTCGGCTGATCCTTCTTCAATATGCCCTTCACCAACATGCAGTGTTTCCTTGATTGAATTAGCTCTCACACCAATATTTGCGTCTAGAGCCTTTGCATTGAGGGCTATCTGAAAACGGCTGTGGCGTTGAAGTTGCCTGTGAATGTGGAGTTGGTGGCATGTGGAACCCGCATGTGGAGCATTCGTTTGTGTGGGATGCTCACCAAGCTTCATTTCAGTCCTAGGCACTCAAAGGGCACTAATCATAGATTGTGAAAACTGAGTTTCCTTGAGAGCTGTTTGGAAGCCTGATGGTGTGTGAAGTTAGTGAGCCAAATGGAGTTGTTCTCCCACAAGAACCACTCGGATGATCCTTCTTCAATATGCCCTTCACCAACATGCAGTGTTTCCTTGATTGAATTAGCTCTCACACCAATATTTGCGTCTAGAGCCTTTGCATTGAGGGCTATCTGAAAACGGCTGTGGCGCTGAAGTTGCCTGTGAATGTGGAGTTGGTGGCATGTGGAACCCGCATGTGGAGCATTCGTTTGTGTGGGATGCTCACCAAGCTTCATTTCAGTCCTAGGCACTCAAAGGGCACTAAGCATAGAGAGTGAAAACTGAGTTTTCTTGAGAGCTGCTTGGAAGCCTGATGGTGTGTGAAGTTAGTGAGCCAAATGGAGTTGTTCTCCCACAAGAACCACTCGGCTGATCCTTCTTCAATATGCCCTTCACCAACATGCAGTGTTTCCTTGATTGAATTAGCTCTCACACCAATATTTGCGTCTAGAGCCTTTGCGTTGAGGGCTATCTGAAAACGGCTGTGGCGCTGAAGTTGCCTGTGAATGTGGAGTTGGTGGCATGTGAAACCCGCATGTGGAGCATTCGTTTGTGTGGGATGCTCAACCAGGTTCATTCCTAGATACTGCACTCAAAGGGCACTAAGCATAGAGTGTGAAAACTGAGTTTCCTTGAGAGCTGCTTGGAAGCCTGATGGTGTATGAAGTTAGTGAGCCAAATGGAGTTGTTCTCCCACAAGAACCACTCGGCTGATCCTTCTTCAATATGCCCTTCACCAACATGCAGTGTTTCCTTGATTGAATTAGCTCTCACACCAATATTTGCGTCTAGAGCCTTTGCATCGAGGGCTATCTGAAAATGGCTGTGGCGCTGAAGTTGCCTGAGAATGTGGAGTTGGTGGCATGTGAAATCCGCATGTGGAGCATTCGTTTGTGTGGGATGCTCACCAAGCTTCATTTCAGTCCTAGGCACTCAAAGGGCACTAAGCATAGAGTGTGAAAACTGAGTTTCCTTGAGAGCTGCTTGGAAGCCTGATGGTGTGTGAAGTTAGTGAGCCAAATGGAGTTGTTCTCACACAAGAACCATTCGGCTGATCCTTCTTCAATATGCCCTTCACCAACATGCAGTGTTTCCTTGATTGAATTAGCTCTCACACCAATATTTGCGTCTAGAGCCTTTGCATTGAGGGCTATCTGAAAATGGCTGTGGCGCTGAAGTTGCCTGTGAATGTGGAGTTGGTGGCATGTGAAACCCGCATGTGGAGCATTCGTTTGTGTGGGATGCTCTACCAGGTTCATTCCAAGATAATGCACTCAAAGGGCACTAAGCATAGAGTGTGAAAACTGAGTTTCCTTGAGAGCTGCTTGGAAGCCTGATGGTGTGTGAAGTTAGTGAGCCAAATGGATTTGTTCTCCCACAAGAACCACTCGGCTGATCCTTCTTCAATATGCCCTTCACCAACATGCAGTGTTTCCTTGATTGAATTAGCTCTCACACCGATATTTACATCTAGACCCTTTGCATTGAGGGCTGTCTGAAAATGGCTGTGGCACTGAAGTTGCCTGAGAATGTGGAGTTGGTGGCATGTGAAACCCGCATGTGGAGCATTCGTTTGTGTGGGATGCTCACCAAGCTTCATTTCAATCCAAGGCACACAAAGGGCACTAAGCATAGAGTGTGAAAACTGAGTTTCCTTGAGAGCTGCTTGGAAGCCTGATGGTGTGTGAAGTTAGTGAGCCAAATGGAGTTGTTCTCCCACAAGAACTACTCGACTGATCCTTCTTCAATATGCCCTTCACCAACATGCAGTGTTTCCTTGATTGAATTAGCTCTCACACCAATATTTTCATCTAGACCCTTTGCATTGAGGGCTGTCTGAAAATGGCTGTGGCACTGAAGTTGCCTGAGAATGTGGAGTTGGTGGCATGTGAAACCCGCATGTGGAGCATTCGTTTGTGTGGGATGCTCACCAAGCTTCATTTCAATCCAAGGCACACAAAGGGCACTAAGCATAGAGTGTGAAAACTGAGTTTCCTTGAGAGCTGCTTGGAAGCCTGATGGTGTGTGAAGTTAGTGAGCCAAATGGAGTTGTTCTCCCACAAGAACCACTCGGCTGATCCTTCTTCAATATGCCCTTCACCAACATGCAGTGTTTCCTTGATTGAATTAACTCTCACACCAATATTTGCGTCTAGAGCCTTTGCATTGAGGGCTATCTGAAAACGGCTGTGGCGCTGAAGTTGCCTGTGAATGTGGAGTTGGTGGCATGTGAAACCCGCATGTGGAGCATTCGTTTGTGTGGGATGCTCTACCAGGTTCATTCCTAGATAATGCACTCAAAGGGCACTAAGCATAGAGTGTGAAAACTGAGTTTCCTTGAGAGCTGCTTGGAAGCCTGATGGTGTGTGAAGTTAGTGAGCCAAATGGAGTTGTTCTCCCACAAGAACCACTCGGCTGATCCTTCTTCAATATGCCCTTCACCAACATGCAGTGTTTCCTTGATTGAATTAGCTCTCACACCAATATTTGCGTCTAGAGCCTTTGCATTGAGGGCTATCTGAAAACGGCTGTGGCGCTGAAGTTGCCTGTGAATGTGGAGTTGGTGGCATGTGAAACCCGCAAGTGGAGCATTCGTTTGTGTGGGATGCTCTACCAGGTTCATTCCTAGATAATGCACTCAAAGGGCACTAGCATAGAGTGTGAAAACTGAGTTTCCTTGAGAGCTGCTTGGAAGCCTGATGGTGTGTGAAGTTAGTGAGCCAAATGGAGTTGTTCTCCCACAAGAACCACTCGGCTGATCCTTCTTCAATATGCCCTTCACCAACATGCAGTGTTTCCTTGATTGAATTAGCTCTCACACCAATATTTGCGTCTAGAGCCTTTGCATTGAGGGCTATCTGAAAACGGCTGTGGCGCTGAAGTTGCCTGTGAATGTGGAGTTGGTGGCATGTGAAACCCGCATGTGGAGCATTCGTTTGTGTGGGATGCTCACCAAGATTCATTTCAGTCCTAGGCACTCAAAGAGCACTAAGCATAGAGTGTGAAAACTGAGTTTCCTTGAGAGCTGCTTGGAAGCCTGATGGTGTGTGAAGTTAGTGAGCCAAATGGAGTTGTTCTCCCACAAGAACCACTCGGCTGATCCTTCTTCAATATGCCCTTCAGCAACATGCAGTGTTTCCTTGATTGAATTAGCTCTCACACCAATATTTGCGTCTAGAGCCTTTGCATTGAGGGCTATCTGAAAACGGCTGTGGCACTGAAGTTGCCTGTGAATGTGGAGTTGGTGGCATGTGAAACCCGCATGTGGAGCATTGGTTTGTGTGGGATGCTCTACCAGGTTCATTCCTAGATAATGCACTCAAAGGGCACTAAGCATAGAGTGTGAAAACTGAGTTTCCTTGAGAGCTGCTTGGAAGCCTGATGGTGTGTGAAGTTAGTGAGCCAAATGGAGTTGTTCTCACACAAGAACCACTCGGCTGATCCTTCTTCAATATGCCCTTCACCAACATGCAGTGTTTCCTTGATTGAATTAGCTCTCACACCAATATTTGCGTCTAGAGCCTTTGCATTGAGGGCTATCTGAAAACGGCTGTGGCGCTGAAGTTGCCTGTGAATGTGGAGTTGGTGGCATGTGAAACCCGCAAGTGGAGCATTCGTTTGTGTGGGATGCTCTACCACTTTCATTCCTAGATAATGCACTCAAAGGGCACTAAGCATAGAGTGTGAAAACTGAGTTTCCTTGAGAGCTGCTTGGAAGCCTGATGGTGTGTGAAGTTAGTGAGCCAAATGGAGTTGTTCTCCCACAAGAACCACTCGGCTGATCCTTCTTCAATATGGCCTTCACCAACATGCAGTGTTTCCTTGATTGAATTAACTCTCACACCAATATTTGCGTCTAGAGCCTTTGCATTGAGGGCTATCTGAAAACGGCTGTGGCGCTGAAGTTGCCTGTGAATGTGGAGTTGGTGGCATGTGAAACCCGCATGTGGAGCATTCGTTTGTGTGGGATGCTGACCAGGCTTCATTTCAGTCCTTGGCACTGAAAGGGCACTAAGCATAGAGTGTGAAAACTGAGTTTCCTTGAGAGCTGCTTGGAAGCCTGATGGTGTGTGAAGTTAGTGAGCCAAATAGAGTTGTTCTCCCACAAGAACCACTCGGCTGATCCTTCTTCAATATGCCCTTCACCAACATGCAGTGTTTCCTTGATTGAATTAGCTCTCACACCAATATTTGCGTCTAGAGCCTTTGCATTGAGGGCTATCTGAAAACGGCTGTGGCGCTGAAGTTGCCTGTGAATGTGGAGTTGGTGGCATGTGAAACCCGCATGTGGAGCATTCGTTTGTGTGGGATGCTCTACCAGGTTCATTCCTAGATAATGCACTCAAAGGGCACTAAGCATAGAGTGTGAAAACTGAGTTTCCTTGAGAGCTGCTTGGAAGCCTGATGGTGTGTGAAGTTAGTGAGCCAAATGGAGTTGTTCTCCCACAAGAACCACTCGGCTGATCCTTCTTCAATATGCCCTTCACCAACATGCAGTGTTTCCTTGATTGAATTAGCTCTCACACCAATATTTGCGTCTAGAGCCTTTGCATTGAGGGCTATCTGAAAACGGCTGTGGCGCTGAAGTTGCCTGTGAATGTGGAGTTGGTGGCATGTGAAACCCGCAAGTGGAGCATTCGTTTGTGTGGGATGCTCACCAAGCTTCATTTCAGTCCTAGGCACTCAAAGGGCACTAAGCATAGAGTGTGAAAACTGAGTTTCCTTGAGAGCTGCTTGGAAGCCTGATGGTGTGTGAAGTTAGTGAGCCAAATGGAGTTGTTCTCCCACAAGAACCACTCGGCTGATCCTTCTTCAATATGCCCTTCACCAACATGCAGTGTTTCCTTGATTGAATTAGCTCTCACACCAATATTTGCGTCTAGAGCCTTTGCATTGAGGGATATCTGAAAACGGCTGTGGCGCTGAAGTTGCCTGTGAATGTGGAGTTGGTGGCATGTGAAACCCGCATGTGGAGCATTGGTTTGTGTGGGATGCTCTACCAGGTTCATTCCTAGATAATGCACTCAAAGGGCACTAAGCATAGAGTGTGAAAACTGAGTTTCCTTGAGAGCTGCTTGGAAGCCTGATGGTGTGTGAAGTTAGTGAGCCAAATGGAGTTGTTCTCCCACAAGAACCACTCGGCTGATCCTTCTTCAATATGCCCTTCACCAACATGCAATGTTTCCTTGATTGAATTAGCTCTCACACCAATATTTGCGTCTAGAGCCTTTGCATTGAGGGCTATCTGAAAACGGCTGTGGCGCTGAAGTTGCCTGTGAATGTGGAGTTGGTGGCATGTGAAACCCGCATGTGGAGCATTCGTTTGTGTGGGATGCTCTACCAGCTTCATTTCAGTCCTAGGCACTCAAAGGGCACTAATCATAGAGTGTGAAAACTGAGTTTCCTTGAGAGCTGCTTGGAAGCCTGATGGTGTGTGAAGTTAGTGAGCCAAATGGAGTTGTTCTCACACAAGAACCACTCGGCTGATCCTTCTTCAATATGCCCTTCACCAACTTGCAGTGTTTCCTTGATTGAATTAGCTCTCACACCAATATTTGCGTCTAGAGACTTTGCATTGAGGGCTATCTGAAAATGGCTGTGGCGCTGAAGTTGCCTGTGAATGTGGAGTTGGTGGCATGTGAAACACGCAAGTGGAGCATTCGTTTGTGTGGGATGCTCTACTAGGTTCATTCCTAGATAATGCACTCAAAGATCACTAATCATAGAGTGTGAAAACTGAGTTTCCTTGAGAGCTGCTTGGAAGCCTGATGGTGTGTGAAGTTAGTGAGCCAAATGGAGTTGTTCTCCCACAAGAACCACTCGGCTGATCCTTCTTCAATATGCCCTTCACCAACATGCACTGTTTCCTTGATTGAATTAGCTCTCACACCAATATTTGTGTCTAGAGGCTTTGCATTGAGGGCTATCTGAAAACGGCTGTAGCGCTGAAGTTGCCTGAGAATGTGGAGTTGGTGGCATGTGGAATCCGCATGTGGAGCATTCGTTTGTGTGGAATGCTCACCAAGATTCATTTCAGTCCCAGGCACTCAAAGGGCACTAAGCATAGAGTGTGAAAACTGAGTTTCCTTGAGAGCTGCTTGGAAGCCTGATGGTGTGTGAAGTTAGTGAGCCAAATGGAGTTGTTCTCGCACAAGGACCACTTGGTTGATCCTTCTTCAATATGCCCTTCACCAACATGCAGTGTTTCCTTGATTGAATTAGCTCTCACACCAATATTTGCGTCTAGAGCCTTTGCATTGAGGGCTATCTGAAAACGGCTGTGGCGCTGAAGTTGCCTGTGAATGTGGAGTTGGTGGCATGTGAAACCCGCAAGTGGAGCATTCGTTTGTGTGGGATGCTCTACCAGGTTCATTCCTAGATAATGCACTCAAAGGGCACTAAGCATAGAGTGTGAAAACTGAGTTTCCTTGAGAGCTGCTTGGAAGCCTGATGGTGTGTGAAGTTAGTGAGCCAAATGGAGTTGTTCTCCCACAAGAACCACTCGGCTGATCCTTCTTCAATATGGCCTTCACCAACATGCAGTGGTTCCTTGATTGAATTAACTCTCACACCAATATTTGCGTCTAGAGCCTTTGCATTGAGGGCTATCTGAAAACGGCTGTGGCGCTGAAGTTGCCTGTGAATGTGGAGTTGGTGGCATGTGAAACCCGCATGTGGAGCATTCGTTTGTGTGGGATGCTGACCAGGCTTCATTTCAGTCCTTGGCACTGAAAGGGCACTAAGCATAGAGTGTGAAAACTGAGTTTCCTTGAGAGCTGCTTGGAAGCCTGATGGTGTGTGAAGTTAGTGAGCCAAATAGAGTTGTTCTCCCACAAGAACCACTCGGCTGATCCTTCTTCAATATGCCCTTCAGCAACATGCAGTGTTTCCTTGATTGAATTAGCTCTCACACCAATATTTGTGTCTAGAGCCTTTGCATTGAGGGATATCTGAAAACGGCTGTGGCGCTGAAGTTGCCTGTGAATGTGGAGTTGGTGGCATGTGAAACCCGCATGTGGAGCATTCGTTTGTGTGGGATGCTCTACCAGGTTCATTCCTAGATAATGCACTCAAAGGGCACTAAGCATAGAGTGTGAAAACTGAGTTTCCTTGAGAGCTGCTTGGAAGCCTGATGGTGTGTGAAGTTAGTGAGCCAAATGGAGTTGTTCTCCCACAAGAACCACTCGGCTGATCCTTCTTCAATATGCCCTTCACCAACATGCAGTGTTTCCTTGATTGAATTAGCTCTCACACCAATATTTGCGTCTAGAGCCTTTGCATCGAGGGCTATCTGAAAATGGCTGTGGCGCTGAAGTTGCCTGTGAATGTGGAGTTGGTGGCATGTGAAACCCGCATGTGGAGCATTCGTTTGTGTGGGATGCTCACCAAGCTTCACTTCAGTCCTAGGCACTCAAAGGGCACTAAGCATAGAGTGTGAAAACTGAGTTTCCTTGAGAGCTGCTTGGAAGCCTGATGGTGTGTGAAGTTAGTGAGCCAAATGGAGTTGTTCTCCCACAAGAACCACTCGGCTGATCCTTCTTCAATATGCCCTTCACCAACATGCAGTATTTCCTTGATTGAATTAGCTCTCACACCAATATTTGCGTCTAGAGCCTTTGCATTGAGGGCTATCTGAAAATGGCTGTGGCACTGAAGTTGCCTGTGAATGTGGAGTTGGTGGCATGTGGAACCCGCATGTGGAGCATTCGTTTGTGTGGGATGCTCACCAAGATTCATTTCAGTATCAGGCACTCAAAGGGCACTAAGCATAGAGTGTGAAAACTGAGTTTCCTTGAGAGCTGCTTGGAAGCCTGATGGTGTGTGAAGTTAGTGAGCCAAATGGAGTTGTTCTCGCACAAGGACCACTTGGTTGATCCTTCTTCAATATGCCCTTCACCAACATGCAGTGTTTCCTTGATTGAATTAGCTCTCACACCAATATTTGCGTCTAGAGCCTTTGCATTGAGGGCTATCTGAAAACGGCTGTGGCGCTGAAGTTGCCTGTGAATGTGGAGTTGGTGGCATGTGAAACCCGCAAGTGGAGCATTCGTTTGTGTGGGATGCTCACCAAGATTCATTTCAGTCCTAGGCACTCAAAGGGCACTAAGCATAGAGTGTGAAAACTGAGTTTCCTTGAGAGCTGCTTGGAAGCCTGATGGTGTGTGAAGTTAGTGAGCCAAATGGAGTTGTTCTCCCACAAGAACCACTCGGCTGATCCTTCTTCAATATGCCCTTCACCAACATGCAGTGTTTCCTTGATTGAATTAGCTCTCACACCAATATTTGCGTCTAGAGCCTTTGCATTGAGGGATATCTGAAAACGGCTGTGGCGCTGAAGTTGCCTGTGAATGTGGAGTTGGTGGCATGTGAAACCCGCATGTGGAGCATTGGTTTGTGTGGGATGCTCTACCAGGTTCATTCCTAGATAATGCACTCAAAGGGCACTAAGCATAGAGTGTGAAAACTGAGTTTCCTTGAGAGCTGCTTGGAAGCCTGATGGTGTGTGAAGTTAGTGAGCCAAATGGAGTTGTTCTCCCACAAGAACCACTCGGCTGATCCTTCTTCAATATGCCCTTCACCAACATGCAATGTTTCCTTGATTGAATTAGCTCTCACACCAATATTTGCGTCTAGAGCCTTTGCATTGAGGGCTATCTGAAAACGGCTGTGGCGCTGAAGTTGCCTGTGAATGTGGAGTTGGTGGCATGTGAAACCCGCATGTGGAGCATTCGTTTGTGTGGGATGCTCTACCAGCTTCATTTCAGTCCTAGGCACTCAAAGGGCACTAATCATAGAGTGTGAAAACTGAGTTTCCTTGAGAGCTGCTTGGAAGCCTGATGGTGTGTGAAGTTAGTGAGCCAAATGGAGTTGTTCTCACACAAGAACCACTCGGCTGATCCTTCTTCAATATGCCCTTCACCAACTTGCAGTGTTTCCTTGATTGAATTAGCTCTCACACCAATATTTGCGTCTAGAGCCTTTGCATTGAGGGCTATCTGAAAACGGCTGTGGCGCTGAAGTTGCCTGTGAATGTGGAGTTGGTGGCATGTGAAACACGCAAGTGGAGCATTCGTTTGTGTGGGATGCTCTACTAGGTTCATTCCTAGATAATGCACTCAAAGGGCACTAATCATAGAGTGTGAAAACTGAGTTTCCTTGAGAGCTGCTTGGAAGCCTGATGGTGTGTGAAGTTAGTGAGCCAAATGGAGTTGTTCTCCCACAAGAACCACTCGGCTGATCCTTCTTCAATATGCCCTTCACCAACATGCACTGTTTCCTTGATTGAATTAGCTCTCACACCAATATTTGTGTCTAGAGCCTTTGCATTGAGGGCTATCTGAAAATGGCTGTGGCGCTGAAGTTGCCTGAGAATGTGGAGTTGGTTGCATGTGGAATCCGCATGTGGAGCATTCGTTTGTGTGGAATGCTCACCAAGATTCATTTCAGTCCCAGGCACTCAAAGGGCACTAAGCATAGAGTGTGAAAACTGAGTTTCCTTGAGAGCTGCTTGGAAGCCTGATGGTGTGTGAAGTTAGTGAGCCAAATGGAGTTGTTCTCGCACAAGGACCACTTGGTTGATCCTTCTTCAATATGCCCTTCACCAACATGCAGTGTTTCCTTGATTGAATTAGCTCTCACACCAATATTTGCGTCTAGAGCCTTTGCATTGAGGGCTATCTGAAAACGGCTGTGGCGCTGAAGTTGCCTGTGAATGTGGAGTTGGTGGCATGTGAAACCCGCAAGTGGAGCATTCGTTTGTGTGGGATGCTCACCAAGCTTCATTTCAGTCCTAGGCACTCAAACGGCACTAAGCATAGAGTGTGAAAACTGAGTTTCCTTGAGAGCTGCTTGGAAGCCTGATGGTGTGTGAAGTTAGTGAGCCAAATGGAGTTGTTCTCCCACAAGAACCACTGGGCTGATCCTTCTTCAATATGCCCTTCAGCAACATGCAGTGTTTCCTTGATTGAATTAGCTCTCACACCAATATTTGCGTCTAGAGCCTTTGCATTGAGGGCTATCTGAAAACGGCTGTGGCGCTGAAGTTGCCTGTGAATGTGGAGTTGGTGGCATGTGAAACCCGCATGTGGAGCATTCGTTTGTGTGGGATGCTCTACCAGGTTCATTCCTAGATAATGCACTCAAAGGGCACTAAGCATAGAGTGTGAAAACTGAGTTTCCTTGAGAGCTGCTTGGAAGCCTGATGGTGTGTGAAGTTAGTGAGCCAAATGGAGTTGTTCTCCCACAAGAACCACTCGGCTGATCCTTCTTCAATATGCCCTTCACCAACATGCACTGTTTCCTTGATTGAATTAGCTCTCACACCAATATTTGTGTCTAGAGGCTTTGCATTGAGGGCTATCTGAAAACGGCTGTAGCGCTGAAGTTGCCTGAGAATGTGGAGTTGGTGGCATGTGGAATCCGCATGTGGAGCATTCGTTTGTGTGGAATGCTCACCAAGATTCATTTCAGTCCCAGGCACTCAAAGGGCACTAAGCATAGAGTGTGAAAACTGAGTTTCCTTGAGAGCTGCTTGGAAGCCTGATGGTGTGTGAAGTTAGTGAGCCAAATGGAGTTGTTCTCGCACAAGGACCACTTGGTTGATCCTTCTTCAATATGCCCTTCAGCAACATGCAGTGTTTCCTTGATTGAATTAGCTCTCACACCAATATTTGCGTCTAGAGCCTTTGCATTGAGGGCTATCTGAAAACGGCTGTGGCGCTGAAGTTGCCTGTGAATGTGGAGTTGGTGGCATGTGAAACCCGCATGTGGAACATTCGTTTGTGTGGGATGCTCACCAAGCTTCATTTCAGTCCTAGGCACTCAAAGGGCACTAAGCATAGAGTGTGAAAACTGAGTTTCCTTGAGAGCTGCTTGGAAGCCTGATGGTGTGTGAAGTTAGTGAGCCAAATGGAGTTGTTCTCCCACAAGAACCACTCGGCTGATCCTTCTTCAATATGCCCTTCACCAACATGCAGTGTTTCCTTGATTGAATTAGCTCTCACACCAATATTTGCGTCTAGAGCCTTTGCATTGAGGGCTATCTGAAAACGGCTGTGGCGCTGAAGTTGCCTGTGAATGTGGAGTTGGTGGCATGTGAAACCCGCATGTGGAGCATTCGTTTGTGTGGGATGCTCTACCAGGTTCATTCCTAGATAATGCACTCAAAGGGCACTAAGCATAGAGTGTGAAAACTGAGTTTCCTTGAGAGCTGCTTGGAAGCCTGATGGTGTGTGAAGTTAGTGAGCCAAATGGAGTTGTTCTCCCACAAGAACCACTCGGCTGATCCTTCTTCAATATGCCCTTCACCAACATGCAGTGTTTCCTTGATTGAATTAGCTCTCACACCAATATTTGCGTCTAGAGCCTTTGCATTGAGGGCTATCTGAAAATGGCTGCGGCGCTGAAGTTGCCTGAGAATGTAGAGTTGGTGGCATGTGGAATCCGCATGTGGAGCATTCGTTTGTGTGGAATGCTCACCAAGATTCATTTCAGTCCTAGGCACTCAAAGGGCACTAATCATAGAGTGTGAAAACTGAGTTTCCTTGAGAGCTGCTTGGAAGCCTGATGGTGTGTGAAGTTAGTGAGCCAAATGGAGTTGTTCTCCCACAAGAACCACTCGGCTGATCCTTCTTCAATATGCCCTTCACCAACATGCAGTGTTTCCTTGATTGAATTAGCTCTCACACCAATATTTGCGTCTAGAGCCTTTGCATTGAGGGCTATCTGAAAATGGCTGTGGCGCTGAAGTTGCCTGTGAATGTGGAGTTGGTGGCATGTGAAACCCGCATGTGGAGCATTGGTTTGTGTGGGATGCTCTACCAGGTTCATTCCTAGATAATGCACTCAAAGGGCACTAAGCATAGAGTGTGAAAACTGAGTTTCCTTGAGAGCTGCTTGGAAGCCTGATGGTGTGTGAAGTTAGTGAGCCAAATGGAGTTGTTCTCCCACAAGAACCACTCGGCTGATCCTTCTTCAATATGCCCTTCACCAACATGCAATGTTTCCTTGATTGAATTAGCTCTCACACCAATATTTGCGTCTAGAGCCTTTGCATTGAGGGCTATCTGAAAACGGCTGTGGCGCTGAAGTTGCCTGTGAATGTGGAGTTGGTGGCATGTGAAACCCGCATGTGGAGCATTCGTTTGTGTGGGATGCTCTACTAGGTTCATTCCTAGATAATGCACTCAAAGGGCACTAATCATAGAGTGTGAAAACTGAGTTTCCTTGAGAGCTGCTTGGAAGCCTGATGGTGTGTGAAGTTAGTGAGCCAAATGGAGTTGTTCTCCCACAAGAACCAATCGGCTGATCCTTCTTCAATATGCCCTTCACCAACATGCAATGTTTCCTTGATTGAATTAGCTCTCACACCAATATTTGTGTCTAGAGCCTTTGCATTGAGGGCTATCTGAAAATGGCTGTGGCGCTGAAGTTGCCTGAGAATGTGGAGTTGGTGGCATGTGGAATCCGCATGTGGAGCATTCGTTTGTGTGGAATGCTCACCAAGATTCATTTCAGTCCTAGGCACTCAAAGGGCATTAAGCATAGAGTGTGAAAACTGAGTTTCCTTGAGAGCTGCTTGGAAGCCTGATGGTGTGTGAAGTTAGTGAGCCAAATGGAGTTGTTCTCCCACAAGAACCACTCGGCTGATCCTTCTTCAATATGCCCTTCACCAACATGCAGTGTTTCCTTGATTGAATTAGCTCTCACACCAATATTTGCGTCTAGAGCCTTTGCATTGAGGGCTATCTGAAAACGGCTGTGGCGCTGAAGTTGCCTGTGAATGTGGAGTTGGTGGCATGTGAAACCCGCATGTGGAGCATTCGTTTCTGTGGGATGCTCTACCAGGTTCATTCCTAGATAATGCACTCAAAGGGCACTAAGCATAGAGTGTGAAAACTGAGTTTCCTTGAGAGCTGCTTGGAAGCCTGATGGTGTGTGAAGTTAGTGAGCCAAATGGAGTTGTTCTCCCACAAGAACCACTCGGCTGATCCTTCTTCAATATGCCCTTCACCAACATGCAGTGTTTCCTTGATTGAATTAGCTCTCACACCAATATTTGTGTCTAGAGCCTTTGCATTGAGGGCTATCTGAAAATGGCTGCGGCGCTGAAGTTGCCTGAGAATGTGGAGTTGGTGGCATGTGGAATCCGCATGTGGAGCATTCGTTTGTGTGGAATGCTCACCAAGATTCATTTCAGTCCTAGGCACTCAAAGGGCACTAATCATAGAGTGTGAAAACTGAGTTTCCTTGAGAGCTGCTTGGAAGCCTGATGGTGTGTGAAGTTAGTGAGCCAAATGAAGTTGTTCTCCCACAAGAACCACTCGGCTGATCCTTCTTCAATATGCCCTTCACCAACATGCAGTGTTTCCTTGATTGAATTAGCTCTCACACCAATATTTGCGTCTAGAGCCTTTGCATTGAGGGCTATCTGAAAATGGCTGTGGCGCTGAAGTTGCCTGTGAATGTGGAGTTGGTGGCATGTGAAACCCGCAAGTGGAGCATTCGTTTGTGTGGGATGCTCTACCAGGTTCATTCCTAGATAATGCACTCAAAGGGCACTAATCATAGAGTGTGAAAACTGAGTTTCCTTGAGAGCTGCTTGGAAGCCTGATGGTGTGTGAAGTTAGTGAGCCAAATGGAGTTGTTCTCCCACAAGAACGACTCGGCTGATCCTTCTTCAATATGCCCTTCACCAACATGCAGTGTTTCCTTGATTGAATTAGCTCTCACACCAATATTTGTGTCTAGAGCCTTTGCATTGAGGGCTATCTGAAAATGGCTGCGGCGCTGAAGTTGCCTGAGAATGTGGAGTTGGTGGCATGTGGAATCCGCATGTGGAGCATTCGTTTGTGTGGAATGCTCACCAAGATTCATTTCAGTCCTAGGCACTCAAAGGGCACTAAGCATAGAGTGTGAAAACTGAGTTTCCTTGAGAGCTGCTTGGAAGCCTGATGGTGTGTGAAGTTAGTGAGCCAAATGGAGTTGTTCTCCCACAAGAACCACTCGGCTGATCCTTCTTCAATATGCCCTTCACCAACATGCAGTGTTTCCTTGATTGAATTAGCTCTCACACCAATATTTGCGTCTAGAGCCTTTGCATTGAGGGCTATCTGAAAACGGCTGTGGCGCTGAAGTTGCCTGTGAATGTGGAGTTGGTGGCATGTAAAACCCGCATGTGGAGCATTCGTTTGTGTGGGATGCTCACCAAGCTTCATTTCAGTCCTAGGGACTCAAAGGGCACTAATCATAGAGTGTGAAAACTGAGTTTCCTTGAGAGCTGCTTGGAAGCCTGATGGTGTGTGAAGTTAGTGAGCCAAATGGAGTTGTTCTCCCACAAGAACCACTCGGCTGATCCTTCTTCAATATGCCCTTCAGCAACATGCAGTGTTTCCTTGATTGAATTAGCTCTCACACCAATATTTGCGTCTAGAGCCTTTGCATTGAGGGCTATCTGAAAACGGCTGTGGCGCTGAAGTTGCCTGTGAATGTGGAGTTGGTGGCATGTGAAACCCGCATGTGGAGCATTCCTTTCTGTGGGATGCTCTACCAGGTTCATTCCTAGATAATGCAATCAAAGGGCACTAAGCATAGAGTGTGAAAACTGAGTTTCCTTGAGAGCTGCTTGGAAGCCTGATGGTGTGTGAAGTTAGTGAGCCAAATGGAGTTGTTCTCCCACAAGAACCACTCGGCTGATCCTTCTTCAATATGCCCTTCACCAACATGCAGTGTTTCCTTGATTGAATTAGCTCTCACACCAATATTTGCGTCTAGAGCCTTTGCATTGAGGGCTATCTGAAAACGGTTGTGGCACTGAAGTTGCCTGAGAATGTGGAGTTGGTGGCATGTGAAACCCGCATGTGGAGCATTCGTTTGTGTGGGATGCTCTACTAGATTCATTCCTAGTTAATGCACTCAAAGGGCACTAAGCATAGAGTGTGAAAACTGAGTTTCCTTGAGAGCTGCTTGGAAGCCTGATGGTGTGTGAAGTTAGTGAGCCAAATAGAGTTGTTCTCCCACAAGAACCACTCGGCTGATCCTTCTTCAATATGCCCTTCACCAACATGCAGTGTTTCCTTGATTGAATTAGCTCTCACACCAATATTTGCGTCTAGAGCCTTTGCATTGAGGGCTATCTGAAAACACCTGTGGCGCTGAATTTGCCTGAGAATGTGGAGTTGGTGGCATGTGAAACCCGCATGTGGAGCATTCGTTTGTGTGGGATGCTCTACCAGGTTCATTCCTAGATAATGAACTCAAAGGGCACTAAGCATAGAGTGTGAAAACTGAGTTTCCTTGAGAGCTGCTTGGAAGCCTGATGGTGTGTGAAGTTAGTGAGCCAAATGGAGTTGTTCTCCCACAAGAACTACTCGGCTGATCCTTCTTCAATATGCCCTTCACCAACATGCAGTGTTTCCTTGATTGAATTAGCTCTCACACCAATATTTGCGTCTAGAGCCTTTGCATTGAGGGCTATCTGAAAATGGCTGTGGCGCTGAAGTTGCCTGAGAATGTGGAGTTGGTGGCATGTGGAACCCGCATGTGGAGCATTCGTTTGTGTGGGATGCTCACCAAGATTCATTTCAGTCCTAGGCACTCAAAGGGCACTAAGCATAGAGTGTGAAAACTGAGTTTCCTTCAGAGCTGCTTGGAAGCCTGATGGTGTGTGAAGTTAGTGAGCCAAATGGAGTTGTTCTCCACAAGGACCACTCGCCTGATTCTTCTTCAATATGCCCTTCACCAATATGCAGTGTTTCCTTGATTGAATTAGCTCTCACACCAATATTTACATCTAGAGGCTTTGCATTGAGGGCTATCTGAAAATGGCTGTGGCACTGAAGTTGCCTGAGAATGTGGAGTTGGTGGCATGTGAAACCCGCATGTGGAGCATTCGTTTGTGTGGGATGCTCTACTAGATTCATTCCTAGATAATGCACTCAAAGGGCACTAAGCATAGAGTGTGAAAACTGAGTTTCCTTGAGAGCTGCTTGGAAGCCTGATGGTGTGTGAAGTTAGTGAGCCAAATGGAGTTGTTCTCCCACAAGAACCACTCGGCTGATCCTTCTTCAATATGCCCTTCACCAACATGCAGTGTTTCCTTGATTGAATTAGCTCTCACACCAATATTTGCGTCTAGAGCCTTTGCATTGAGGGCTATCTGAAAATGGCTGTGGCACTGAATTTGCCTGAGAATGTGGAGTTGGTGGCATGTGAAACCCGCATGTGGAGCATTCGTTTGTGTGGGATGCTCTACCAGGTTCATTCCTAGATAATGAACTCAAAGGGCACTAAGCATAGAGTGTGAAAACTGAGTTTCCTTGAGAGCTGCTTGGAAGCCTGATGGTGTGTGAAGTTAGTGAGCCAAATGGAGTTGTTCTCACACAAGAACCACTCGGCTGATCCTTCTTCATTATGCCCTTCACCAACATGCAGTGTTTCCTTGATTGAATTAGCTCTCACACCAATATTTGCGTCTAGAGCCTTTGCATTGAGGGCTATCTGAAAACGGCTGTGGCGCTGAAGTTGCCTGTGAATGTGGAGTTGGTGGCATGTGAAACCCGCATGTGGAGCATTCGTTTGTGTGGGATGCTCTACCAGGTTCATTCCTAGATAATGCACTCAAAGGGTACTAAGCATAGAGTGTGAAAACTGAGTTTCCTTGAGAGCTGCTTGGAAGCCTGATGGTGTGTGAAGTTAGTGAGCCAAATGGAGTTGTTCTCCCACAAGAAACACTCGGCTGATCCTTCTTCAATATGCCCTTCAGCAACATGCAGTGTTTCCTTGATTGAATTAGCTCTCACACCAATATTTGCGTCTAGAGCCTTTGCATTGAGGGCTATCTGAAAACACCTGTGCGCTGAAGTTGCCTGTGAATGTGGAGTTGGTGGCATGTGAAACCCGCATGTGGAGCATTCGTTTGTGTGGGATGCTCTACCAGGTTCATTCCTAGATAATGCACTCAAAGGGCACTAAGCATAGAGTGTGAAAACTGAGTTTCCTTGAGAGCTGCTTGGAAGCCTGATGGTGTGTGAAGTTAGTGAGCCAAATGGAGTTGTTCTCACACAAGGACCACTCGGCTGATTCTTCTTCAATATGCCCTTCACCAATATGCAGTGTTTCCTTGATTGAATTAGCTCTCACACCAATATTTACATCTAGAGGCTTTGCATTGAGGGCTATCTGAAAATGGCTGTGGCACTGAAGTTGCCTGAGAATGTGGAGTTGGTGGCATGTGGAACCCGCATGTGGAGCATTCGTTTGTGTATGATGCTCACCAAGCTTCATTTAAATCCAAGGCACACAAAGGGCACTAAGCATAGAGTGTGAAAACTGAGTTTCCTTGAGAGCTGCTTGGAAGCCTGATGGTGTGTGAAGTTAGTGAGCCAAATGGAGTTGTTCTCCCACAAGAACCACTCGGCTGATCCTTCTTCAATATGCCCTTCACCAACATGCAGTGTTTCCTTGATTGAATTAGCTCTCACACCAATATTTGCGTCTAGAGTCTTTGCATTGAGGGCTATCTGAAAACGGCTGTGGCGCTGAAGTTGCCTGTGAATGTGGAGTTGGTGGCATGTGAAACCCGCATGTGGAGCATTCGTTTGTGTGGGATGCTCTACTAGATTCATTCCTAGATAATGCACTCAAAGGGCACTAAGCATAGAGGGTGAAAACTGAGTTTCCTTGAGAGCTGCTTGGAAGCCTGATGGTGTGTGAAGTTAGTGAGCCAAATGGAGTTGTTCTCCCACAAGAACCACTCGGCTGATCCTTCTTCAATATGCCCTTCACCAACATGCAGTGTTTCCTTGATTGAATTAGCTCTCACACCAATATTTGCGTCTAGAGTCTTTGCATTGAGGGCTATCTGAAAACGGCTGTGGCGCTGAAGTTGCCTGTGAATGTGGAGTTGGTGGCATGTGAAACCCGCATGTGGAGCATTCGTTTGTGTGGGATGCTCTACTAGATTCATTCCTAGATAATGCACTCAAAGGGCACTAAGCATAGAGGGTGAAAACTGAGTTTCCTTGAGAGCTGCTTGGAAGCCTGATGGTGTGTGAAGTTAGTGAGCCAAATGGAGTTGTTCTCCCACAAGAACCACTCGGCTGATCCTTCTTCAATATGCCCTTCACCAACATGCAGTGTTTCCTTGATTGAATTAGCTCTCACACCAATATTTGCGTCTAGAGCCTTTGCATTGAGGGCTATCTGAAAACGGTTGTGGCACTGAAGTTGCCTGAGAATGTGGAGTTGGTGGCATGTGAAACCCGCATGTGGAGCATTCGTTTGTGTGGGATGCTCTACTAGATTCATTCCTAGTTAATGCACTCAAAGGGCACTAAGCATAGAGTGTGAAAACTGAGTTTCCTTGAGAGCTGCTTGGAAGCCTGATGGTGTGTGAAGTTAGTGAGCCAAATAGAGTTGTTCTCCCACAAGAACCACTCGGCTGATCCTTCTTCAATATGCCCTTCACCAACATGCAGTGTTTCCTTGATTGAATTAGCTCTCACACCAATATTTGCGTCTAGAGCCTTTGCATTGAGGGCTATCTGAAAACACCTGTGGCGCTGAATTTGCCTGAGAATGTGGAGTTGGTGGCATGTGAAACCCGCATGTGGAGCATTCGTTTGTGTGGGATGCTCTACCAGGTTCATTCCTAGATAATGAACTCAAAGGGCACTAAGCATAGAGTGTGAAAACTGAGTTTCCTTGAGAGCTGCTTGGAAGCCTGATGGTGTGTGAAGTTAGTGAGCCAAATGGAGTTGTTCTCCACAAGAACCACTCGGCTGATCCTTCTTCAATATGCCCTTCACCAACATGCAGTGTTTCCTTGATTGAATTAGCTCTCACACCAATATTTGCGTCTAGAGCCTTTGCATTGAGGGCTATCTGAAAATGGCTGTGGCGCTGAAGTTGCCTGAGAATGTGGAGTTGGTTGCATGTGGAACCCGCATGTGGAGCATTCGTTTGTGTGGGATGCTCACCAAGATTCATTTCAGTCCTAGGCACTCAAAGGGCACTAAGCATAGAGTGTGAAAACTGAGTTTCCTTGAGAGCTGCTTGGAAGCCTGATGGTGTGTGAAGTTAGTGAGCCAAATGGAGTTGTTCTCACACAAGGACCACTCGCCTGATTCTTCTTCAATATGCCCTTCACCAATATGCAGTGTTTCCTTGATTGAATTAGCTCTCACACCAATATTTACATCTAGAGGCTTTGCATTGAGGGCTATCTGAAAATGGCTGTGGCACTGAAGTTGCCTGAGAATGTGGAGTTGGTGGCATGTGAAACCCGCATGTGGAGCATTCGTTTGTGTGGGATGCTCTACTAGATTCATTCCTAGATAATGCACTCAAAGGGCACTAAGCATAGAGTGTGAAAACTGAGTTTCCTTGAGAGCTGCTTGGAAGCCTGATGGTGTGTGAAGTTAGTGAGCCAAATGGAGTTGTTCTCCCACAAGAACCACTCGGCTGATCCTTCTTCAATATGCCCTTCACCAACATGCAGTGTTTCCTTGATTGAATTAGCTCTCACACCAATATTTGCGTCTAGAGCCTTTGCATTGAGGCTATCTGAAAATGGCTGTGGCACTGAATTTGCCTGAGAATGTGGAGTTGGTGGCATGTGAAACCCGCATGTGGAGCATTCGTTTGTGTGGGATGCTCTACCAGGTTCATTCCTAGATAATGAACTCAAAGGGCACTAAGCATAGAGTGTGAAAACTGAGTTTCCTTGAGAGCTGCTTGGAAGCCTGATGGTGTGTGAAGTTAGTGAGCCAAATGGAGTTGTTCTCACACAAGAACCACTCGGCTGATCCTTCTTCATTATGCCCTTCACCAACATGCAGTGTTTCCTTGATTGAATTAGCTCTCACACCAATATTTGTGTCTAGAGCCTTTGCATTGAGGGCTATCTGAAAACGGCTGTGGCGCTGAAGTTGCCTGTGAATGTGGAGTTGGTGGCATGTGAAACCCGCATGTGGAGCATTCGTTTGTGTGGGATGCTCTACCAGGTTCATTCCTAGATAATGCACTCAAAGGGTACTAAGCATAGAGTGTGAAAACTGAGTTTCCTTGAGAGCTGCTTGGAAGCCTGATGGTGTGTGAAGTTAGTGAGCCAAATGGAGTTGTTCTCCCACAAGAAACACTCGGCTGATCCTTCTTCAATATGCCCTTCAGCAACATGCAGTGTTTCCTTGATTGAATTAGCTCTCACACCAATATTTGCGTCTAGAGCCTTTGCATTGAGGGCTATCTGAAAACGGCTGGCTGAAGTTGCCTGTGAATGTGGAGTTGGTGGCATGTGAAACCCGCATGTGGAGCATTCGTTTGTGTGGGATGCTCTACCAGGTTCATTCCTAGATAATGCACTCAAAGGGCACTAAGCATAGAGTGTGAAAACTGAGTTTCCTTGAGAGCTGCTTGGAAGCCTGATGGTGTGTGAAGTTAGTGAGCCAAATGGAGTTGTTCTCCCACAAGGACCACTCGGCTGATTCTTCTTCAATATGCCCTTCACCAATATGCAGTGTTTCCTTGATTGAATTAGCTCTCACACCAATATTTACATCTAGAGGCTTTGCATTGAGGGCTATCTGAAAATGGCTGTGGCACTGAAGTTGCCTGAGAATGTGGAGTTGGTGGCATGTGGAACCCGCATGTGGAGCATTCGTTTGTGTGGGATGCTCACCAAGCTTCATTTAAATCCAAGGCACACAAAGGGCACTAAGCATAGAGTGTGAAAACTGAGTTTCCTTGAGAGCTGCTTGGAAGCCTGATGGTGTGTGAAGTTAGTGAGCCAAATGGAGTTGTTCTCCCACAAGAACCACTCGGCTGATCCTTCTTCAATATGCCCTTCACCAACATGCAGTGTTTCCTTGATTGAATTAGCTCTCACACCAATATTTGCGTCTAGAGTCTTTGCATTGAGGGCTATCTGAAAACGGCTGTGGCGCTGAAGTTGCCTGTGAATGTGGAGTTGGTGGCATGTGAAACCCGCATGTGGAGCATTCGTTTGTGTGGGATGCTCTACTAGATTCATTCCTAGATAATGCACTCAAAGGGCACTAAGCATAGAGGGTGAAAACTGAGTTTCCTTGAGAGCTGCTTGGAAGCCTGATGGTGTGTGAAGTTAGTGAGCCAAATGGAGTTGTTCTCCCACAAGAACCACTCGGCTGATCCTTCTTCAATATGCCCTTCACCAACATGCAGTGTTTCCTTGATTGAATTAGCTCTCACACCAATATTTGCGTCTAGAGCCTTTGCATTGAGGGCTATCTGAAAACGGCTGTGGCGCTGAAGTTGCCTGTGAATGTGGAGTTGGTGGCATGTGAAACCCCCATGTGGAGCATTCGTTTGTGTGGGATGCTCACCAAGCTTCATTTAAATCCAAGGCACACAAAGGGCACTAAGCATAGAGTGTGAAAACTGAGTTTCCTTGAGAGCTGCATGGAAGCCTGATGGTGTGTGAAGTTAGTGAGCCAAATGGAGTTGTTCTCCCACAAGAACCACTCGGCTGATCCTTCTTCAATATGCCCTTCACCAACATGCAGTGTTTCCTTGATTGAATTAGCTCTCACACCAATATTTGCGTCTAGAGCCTTTGCATTGAGGGCTATCTGAAAATGGCTGTGGCACTGAAGTTGCCTGTGAATGTGGAGTTGGTGGCATGTGGAACCCGCATGTGGAGCATTCGTTTGTGTGGGATGCTCACCAAGATTCATTTCAGTCCTAGGCACTCAAAGGGCACTAAGCATAGAGTGTGAAAACTGAGTTTCCTTGAGAGCTGCTTGGAAGCCTGATGGTGTGTGAAGTTAGTGAGCCAAATGGAGTTGTTCTCCCACAAGAACCACTCGGCTGATCCTTCTTCAATATGCCCTTCACCAACATGCAATGTTTCCTTGATTGAATTAGCTCTCACACCAATATTTGCGTCTAGAGCCTTTGCATTGAGGGCTATCTGAAAATGGCTGTGGCGCTGAAGTTGCCTGTGAATGTGGAGTTGGTAGCATGTGAAACCCGCATGTGGAGCATTCGTTTGTGTGGGATGCTCTACTAGATTCATTCCTAGATAATGCACTCAAAGGGCACTAAGCATAGAGTGTGAAAACTGAGTTTCCTTGAGAGGTGCTTGGAAGCCTGATGGTGTGTGAAGTTAGTGAGCCAAATGGAGTTGTTCTCGCACAAGGACCACTTGGTTGATCCTTCTTCAATATGCCCTTCACCAACATGCAGTGTTTCCTTGATTGAATTAGCTCTCACACCAATATTTGCGTCTAGAGCCTTTGCATTGAGGGCTATCTGAAAGCGGCTGTGGCACTGAAGTTGCCTGTAAATGTGGAGTTGGTGGCATGTGAAACCCGCATGTGGAGCATTCGTTTGTGTGGGATGCTCACCAAGCTTCATTTAAATCCAAGGCACACAAAGGGCACTAAGCATAGAGTGTGAAAACTGAGTTTCCTTGAGAGCTGCTTGGAAGCCTGATGGTGTGTGAAGTTAGTGAGCCAAATGGAGTTGTTCTCCCACAAGAACCACTCGGCTGATCCTTCTTCAATATGCCCTTCACCAACATGCAGTGTTTCCTTGATTGAATTAGCTCTCACACCAATATTTGCGTCTAGAGCCTTTGTATTGAGGGCTATCTGAAAACGGCTGTGGCGCTGAAGTTGCCTGAGAATGTGGAGTTGGTGGCATGTGGAACCCGCATGTGGAGCATTCGTTTGTGTGGGATGCTCACCAAGATTCATTTCGGTCCTAGGCACTCAAAGGGCACTAAGCATAGAGTGTGAAAACTGAGTTTCCTTGAGAGCTGCTTGGAAGCCTGATGGTGTGTGAAGTTAGTGAGCCAAATGGAGTTGTTCTCCCACAAGGACCACTCGGCTGATTATTCTTCAATATGCCCTTCACCAATATGCGGTGTTTCCTTGATTGAATTAGCTCTCACACCAATATTTACATCTAGAGGCTTTGCATTGAGGGCTATCTGAAAATGGCTGTGGCACTGAAGTTGCCTGAGAATGTGGAGTTGGTGGCATGTGAAACCCGCATGTGGAGCATTCGTTTGTTTGGGATGCTCTACCAGGTTCATTCCTAGATAATGCAGTGAAAGGGCACTAAGCATAGAGTGTGAAAACTGAGTTTCCTTGAGAGCTGCTTGGAAGCCTGATGGTGTGTGAAGCTAGTGAGCCAAATGGAGTTGTTCTCCCACAAGAACCACTCGGCTGATCCTTCTTCAATATGCCCTTCACCAACATGCAGTGTTTCCTTGATTGAATTAGCTCTCACACTAATATTTGCGTCTAGAGCCTTTGCATTGAGGGCTATCTGAAAACGGCTGTGGCGCTGAAGTTGCCTGTGAATGTGGAGTTGGTGGCATGTGAAACCCGCATGTGGAGCATTCGTTTGTGTGGGATGCTCTACTAGATTCATTCCTAGATAATGCACTCAAAGGGCACTAAGCATAGAGTGTGAAAACTGAATTTCCTTGAGAGCTGCTTGGAAGCCTGATGGTGTGTGAAGTTAGTGAGCCAAATGGAGTTGTTCTCCCACAAGAACCACTCGGCTGATCCTTCTTCAATATGCCCTTCACCAACATGCAGTGTTTCCCTGATTGAATTAGCTCTCACACCAATATTTGCGTCTAGAGCCTTTGCATTGAGGGCTATCTGAAAACGGCTGTGGCACTGAAGTTGCCTGTGAATGTGGAGTTGGTGGCATGTGAAACCCGCATGTGGAGCATTCGTTTGTGTGGGATGCTCTATGCACTAAAGGGCACTAAGCATAGAGTGTGAAAACTGAGTTTCCTTGAGAGCTGCTTGGAAGCCTGATGGTGTGTGAAGTTAGTGAGCCAAATGGAGTTGTTCTCCCACAAGAACCACTAGGCTGATCCTTCTTCAATATGCCCTTCACCAACATGCAGTGTTTCCTTGATTGAATTAGCTCTCACACCAATATTTGCATCTAGAGCCTTTGCATTGAGGGCTATCTGAAAATGGCTTTGGCGCTGAAGTTGCCTGAGAATGTGGAGTTGGTGGCATGTGGAACCCGCATGTGGAGCATTCGTTTGTGTGGGATGCTCTACCAGGTTCATTCCTACATAATGCACTCAAAGGGCACTAAGCATAGAGTGTGAAAACTGAGTTTCCTTGAGAGCTGCTTGGAAGCCTGATGGTGTGTGAAGTTAGTGAGCCAAATAGAGTTGTTCTCCCACAAGAACCACTCGGCTGATCCTTTCAATATGCCCTTCACCAACATGCAGTGTTTCCTTGATTGAATTAGCTCTCACACCAATATTGCGTCTAGAGCCTTTGCATTGAGGGCTATCTGAAAAACACCTGTGGCGCTGAATTTGCCTGAGAATGTGGAGTTGGTGGCATGTGAAACCCGCATGTGGAGCAATTCGTTTGTGTGGGATGCTCTACCAGGTTCATTCCTAGATAATGCACTCAAAGGGTACTAAGCATAGAGTGTGAAAACTGAGTTTCCTTGAGAGCTGCTTGAAGCCTGATGGTGTGTGGAAGTTAGTGAGCCAAATGGAGTTGTTCCCTCCCACAAGAAACACTCGGCTGTATCCTTTCTCAATATGCCCTTCACCAACATGCAGTGTTTCCTTGATTGAATTAGCTCTCACCCCAATATTTGCGTCTAGAGCCTTTGCATTGAGGGCTATCTGAAGACACCTGTGGCGCTGAAGTGCCCTGTGAATGTGGAGTTGGTGGCATGTGAAACCCGCATGTGGAGCATTCGTTTGTGTGGGATGCTCTACCAGGTTCATTCCTAGATACTGCACTCAAAGGGCAGTAAGCATAAAGTATGAAAACTGAGTTTCCTTGAGAGCTGCTTGGAAGCCTGATGGTGTGTGAAGTTAGTGAGCCAAATGGAGTTGTTCTCCCACAAGAACCACTCGGCTGATCCTTCTTCAATATGCCCTTCACCAACATGCAGTGTTTTCTTGATTGAATTAGCTCTCACACCAATATTTGCGTCTAGAGCCTTTGCATTGAGGGCTATCTGAAATGGCTGTGGCGCTGAAGTTGCCTGAGATGTGGAGTTGGTGGCATGTGGAACCCGCATGTGGAGCATTCGTTTGTGTGGGATGCTCACCAAGATTCATTTCAGTCCAAGGCACTCAAAGGGCACTAAGCATAGAGTGTGAAAACTGAGTTTCCTTGAGAGCTGCTTGAAGCCTGATGGTGTGTGAAGTTAGTGAGCCAAATGGAGTTGTTCTCCCACAAGAACCACTCGGCTGATCCTTCTTCAATATGCCCTTCACCAACATGCAGTGTTTCCTTGATTGAATTAGCTCTCACACCAATATTTGCGTCTAGAGCCTTTGCATTGAGGGCTATCTGAAAACGGCTGTGGCGCTGAAGTTGCCTGAGAATGTGGAGTTGGTGGCATGTGAAACCCGCATGTGGAGCATTCGTTTGTGTGGGGATGCTCACCAAGTTTCATTTCAGTCCTAGGCACTCAAAGGGCACTAAGCATAGAGTGTGAAAACTGAGTTTCCTTGAGAGCTGCTTGGAAGCCTGATGGTGTGTGAAGTTAGTGAGCCAAATGGAGTTGTTCTCCCACAAGAACCACTCGGTTGATCCTTCTTCAATATGCCCTTCACCAACATGCAGTGTTTCCTTGATTGAATTAGCTCTCACACCAATATTTGCGTCTAGAGCCTTTGCATTGAGGGCTATCTGAAAATGGCTTTGGCGCTGAAGTTGCCTGAGAATGTGAGTTGGTGGCATGTGGAACCCGCATGTCGAGCATTCGTTTGTGTGGGATGCTCTACCAGGTTCATTCCTACATAATGCACTCAAAGGGAACTAAGCATAGAGTGTGAAAACTGAGTTTCCTTGAGAGCTGCTTGGAAAGCCTGATGGTGTGTGAAGTTAGTGAGCCAAATGGAGTTGTTCTCTCACAAGAACCACTCGGCTGATCCTTCTTCAATATGCCCTTCACCAACATGCAGTGTTTCCTTGATTGAATTAGCTCTCACACAAATATTTACATCTAGAGCCTTTGCATTGAGGGCTATCTGAAAATGGCTGTGGCACTGAAGTTGCCTGAGAATGTGGAGTTGGGTGGCATGTGAAACCCGCATGTGGAGCATTCGTTTGTGTGGGATGCTCAGCAAGCTTCAATTAAATCCAAGGCACACAAAGGGCACTAAGCATAGAGTGTGAAAACTGAGTTTCCTTGAGAGCTGCTTGGAAGCCTGATGGTGTGTGAAGTTAGTGAGCCAAATGGAGTTGTTCTCCCACAAGAACCACTCGCTGATCCTTCTTCAATATGCCCTTCACCAACATGCAGTGTTTCCTTGATTGAATTAGCTCTCACACCAATATTTGCGTCTAGAGGCTTTGCATTGAGGGCTATCTGAAAACGGCTGTGGCGCTGAAGTTGCCTGTGAATGTGGAGTTGTGGCATGTGAAACCCGCATGTGGAGCATTCGTTTGTGTGGATGCTCTACTAGATTCATTCCTAGATAATGCACTCAAAGGGCACTAAGAATAGAGTGTGAAAACTGAGTTTCCTTGAGAGCTGCTGGAAGCCTGATGGTGTGTGAAGTTAGTGAGCCAAATGGAGTTGTTCTCGCCCAAGGACCACTTGGTTGATCCTTCTTCATATGCCCTTCACCAACATGCAGTGTTTCCTTGATTGAATTAGCTCTCACACCAATATTTGCGTCTAGAGCTTTGCATTGAGGGCTAATCTGAAAACGGCTGTGGCGCTGAAGTTGCCTGTGAATGTGAGTTGGTGGCATGTGAAACCCGCATGTGGAGCATTCGTTTGTGTGGGATGCTCACCAAGCTTCATTTCAGTCCTAGGCACTCAAAGGGCACTAATCATAGAGTGTGAAAACTGAGTTTCCTTGAGAGCTGCTTGGAAGCCTGATGGTGTGTGAAGTTAGTGAGCCAAATGGAGTTGTTCTCGCCCAAGGACCACTTGGTTGATCCTTCTTCAATATGCCCTTCACCAACATGCGGTGTTTCCTTGATTGAATTAGCTCTCACACCAATATTTGCGTCTAGAGCCTTTGCATTGAGGGCTATCTGAAAACGGCTTGTGGCGCTGAAGTTGCCTGTGAATGTGGAGTTGGTGGCATGTGAAACCCGCATGTGGGAGCATTCGTTTGTGTGGGATGCTCTACTAGATTCATTCTAGATAATGCACTCAAAGGGCACTAATCATAGAGTGTGAAAACTGAGTTTCCTTGAGAGCTGCTTGGAAGCCTGATGGTGTGTGAAGTTAGTGAGCCAAATGGAGTTGTTCTCCCACAAGGACCACTCGGCTGATCCTTCTTCAATATGCCCTTCACCAATATGCACTGTTCCCTTGATTGAATTAGCTCTCACACCAATATTTACATCTAGAGGCTTTGCATTGAGGGCTATCTGAAAATGGCTGTGGCACTGAAGTTGCCTGTGAATGTGGAGTTGGTGGCATGAGGAACCCGCATGTGGAGCATTCGTTTGTGTGGGATGCTCAGCAAAGCTTCAATTAAAATCCAAGGCACACAAGGGCACTAAGCATAGAGTGTGAAAACTGAGTTTCCTTGAGAGCTGCTTGGAAGCCTGATGGTGTGTGAAGTTAGTGAGCCAAATGGAGTTGTTCTCCCACAAGAACCACTTGGCTGATCCTCTTCAATATGCCCTTCACCAACATGCAGTGTTTCCTTGATTGAATTAGCTCTCACACCAATATTTGCGTCTAGAACCTTTGCATTGAGGGCTATCTGAAAACGGCTGTGGCGCTGAAGTTGCCTGTGAATGTGGAGTTGGTGGCATGTGAAACCCGCATGTGGAGCATTCGTTTGTGTGAGATGCTCTACTAGATTCATTCCTAGATAATGCACTCAAAGGGCACTAAGCATAGAGTGTGAAAACTGAGTTTCCTTGAGAGCTGCTTGGAAGCCTGATGGTGTGTGAAGTTAGTGAGCCAAATGGAGTTGTTCTCCCACAAGAACCACTCGGCTGATCCTTCTTCAATATGCCCTTCACCAACATGCAGTGTTTCCTTGATTGAATTAGCTCTCACACCAATATTTGCGTCTAGAACCTTTGCATTGAGGGCTGTCTGAAAATGGCTGTGGCGCTGAAGTTGCCTGTGAATGTGGAGTTGGTGGCATGTGAAACCCCGCATGTGGAGCATTCGTTTGTGTGGGATGCTCTACTAGATTCATTTCAGTCCTAGGCACTCAAAGGGCACTAATCATAGAGTGTGAAAACTGAGTTTCCTGAGAGCTGCTTGGAAGCCTGATGGTGTGTGAAGTTAGTGAGCCAAATGGAGTTGTTCTCGCCCAAGGACCACTTGGTTGATCCTTCTTCAATATGCCCTTCACCCAACATGCAGTGTTTCCTTGATTGAATTAGCTCTCACACCAATATTTGCGTCTAGAGCCTTTGCATTGAGGGCTATCTGAAAACGGCTGTGGCACTGAAGTTGCCTGTGAATGTGGAGTTGGTGGCATGTGAAACCCGCATGTGGAGCATTCGTTGTGTGGGATGCTCACCAAGATTCATTTCAGTCCTAGGCACTCAAAGGGCACTAATCATAGAGTGTGAAAACTGAGTTTCCTTGAGAGCTGCTTGGAAGCCTGATGGTGTGTGAAGTTAGTGAGCCAAATGGAGTTGTTCTCCCACAAGAACCACTCGGCTGATCCTTCTTCAATATGGCCTTCACCAACATGCAGTGTTTCCTTGATTGAATTAGCTCTCACACCAATACTTACATCTAGAGAATTTGCATTGAGGGCTATCTGAAAGCGGCTGTGGCGCTGAAGTTGCCTGTGAATGTGGAGTTGGTGGCATGTGAAACCCGCATGTGGAGCATTCGTTTGTGGGGATGCTCTATAAGGTTCATTCCTAGATAATGCACTCAAAGGGCACTAAGCATAGAGTGTGGAAAACTGAGTTTCCTTGAGAGCTAGACTGCTTGGAAGCCTGATGGTGTGTGAAGTTAGTGAGCCAAGTGAGTTGTTCTCCCACAAGAACCCACTCGGCTGATCCTTTTTCAATATGCCCTTCACCAACATGCAGTGTTTCCTTGATTGAATTAGCTCTCACACCAATATTTTGCGTCTAGAGCCTTTGCATTGAGGGCTATCTGAAAACGGCTGTAGCGCTGAAATTGCCTGTGAATATGGAGTTGGTGGCATGTGAAACCCGCATGTGGAGCATTCGTTTGTGTGGGATGCTCACCAAGCTTCATTTCAGTCCTCGGCACTCAAAGGGCACTAATCTTAGAGTGTGAAAACTGAGTTTCCTTGAGAGCTGCTTGGAAGCCTGATGGTGTGTGAAGTTAGTGAGCCAAATGGAGTTGTTCTCCCACAAGAACCACTCGGCAGATCCTTCTTCAATATGCCCTTCACCAACATGCAGTGTTTCCTTGATTGAATTAGCTCTCACACCAATATTTGCGTCTAGAGCCTTTGCATTGAGGGCTATCTGAAACGGCTGTGGCGCTGAAGTTGCCTGTGAATGTGGAGTTCGGTGCATGTGAAACCCGCATGTGGAGCATTCGTTGTGTGTGGGCATGCTCTACCAGGTTCATTCCTAGATAATGCACTCAAAGGGCACTAAGCATAGAGTGTGAAAACTGAGTTTCCTTGAGAGCTGCTTGGAAGCTGATGGTGTGTGAAGTTAGTGAGCCAAATGGAGTTGTTCTCACACAAGAACCACTCGGCTGATCCTTCTTCAATATGCCCTTCACCCAACATGCAATGTTTCCTTGATTGAATTAGCTCTCACACCAATATTTGCGTCTAGAGTCTTTGCATTGAGGGCTATCTGAAAACGGCTGTGGCGCTGAAGTTGCCTGTGAATGTGGAGTTGGTGGCATATGAAACCCGCATGTGGAGCATTCGTTTGTGTGGGATGCTCTACCAGCTTCATTTCAGTCCTAGGCACACAAAGGGCACTAATCATAGAGTGTGAAAACTGAGTTTCTTGAGAGCTGCTTGGAAGCCTGATGGTGTGTGAAGTTAGTGAGCCAAATGGAGTTGTTCTCACACAAGAACCACTCGGCTGATCCTTCTTCAATATGCCCTTCAACAACTTGCAGTGTTTCCTTGATTGAATTAGCTCTCACACCAATATTTGCGTCTAGAGACTTTGCATTGAGGGCTATCTGAAAATGGCTTTGGCGCTGAAGTTGCCTGTGAATGTGGAGTTGGTGGCATGTGAAACCCGCATGTGGAGCATTCGTTTGTGTGGGATGCTCTACTAGGTTCATTCCTAGATAATGCACTCAAAGGGCACTAAGCATAGAGTGTGAAAACTGAGTTTCCTTGAGAGCTGCTTGAAGCCTGATGGTGTGTGAAGTTAGTGAGCAAATGGAGTTGTTCTCCACAAGAACCACTCGGCTGATCCTTCTTCAATATGCCCTTCACCAACATGCAGTGTTTCCTTGATAGAATTAGCTCTCACACCAATATTTGCGTCTAGAGCCTTTGCATTGAGGGCTATCTGAAAACGGCTGTTGCGCTGAATTTGCCTGAGAATGTGGAGTTGGTGGCCATGTGAAACCCGCATGTGGAGCATTCGTTGTGTGGGATGCTCTACCAGGTTCATTCCTAGATAATGCACTCAAAGGGCACTAATCATAGAGTGTGAAAACTGAGTTTCCTTGAGAGCTGCTTGGAAGCCTGATGGTGTGTGAAGTTAGTGAGCCAAATGGAGTTGTTCTCACACAAGAACCACTCCGCTGATCCTTCTTCAATATGCCCTTCACCAACATGCAGTGTTTCCTTGATTGAATTAGCTCTCACACCAATATTTGCGTCTAGAGCCTTTGCATTGAGGGCTATCTGAAAACGGCTGTGGCGCTGAAGTTGCCTGTGAATGTGGAGTTGGTGGCATGTGAAACCCGCATGTGGAGCATTCGTTTGTGTGGGATGCTCTACCAGATTCATTCCTAGATAAGGCACTCAAAGGGTACTAAGCATAGAGTGTGAAAACTGAGTTTCCTTGAGAGCTGCTTGGAAGCCTGATGGTGTGTGAAGTTAGTGAGCCAAATGGAGTTGTTCTCCCACAAGAAACACTCGGCTGATCCTTCTTCAATATGCCCTTCAGCAACATGCAGTGTTTCCTTGATTGAATTAGCTCTCACACCAATATTTGCGTCTAGAGCCTTTGCATTGAGGGCTATCTGAAAACGGCTGTGGCGCTGAAGTTGCCTGTGAATGTGGAGTTGGTGGCATGTGAAACCCGCATGTGGAGCATTCGTTTGTGTGGGATGCTCTACCAGGTTCATTCCTAGATAATGCGCTCAAAGGGCACTAAGCATAGAGTGTGAAAACTGAGTTTCCTTGAGAGCTGCTTGGAAGCCTGATGGTGTGTGAAGTTAGTGAGCCAAATGGAGTTGTTCTCCCACAAGAACCACTCGGATGATCCTTCTTCAATATGCCCTTCACCAACATGCAGTGTTTTCTTGATTGAATTAGCTCTCACACCAATATTTGCGTCTAGAGCCTTTGCATTGAGGGCTATCTGAAAATGGCTGTGGCGCTGAAGTTGCCTGAGAATGTGGAGTTGGTGGCATGTGAAACCCGCATGTGGAGCATTCGTTTGTGTGGGATGCTCACCAAGATTCATTTCAGTCCTAGGCACTCAAAGGGCACTAAGCATAGAGTGTGAAAACTGAGTTTCCTTGAGAGCTGCTTGGAAGCCTGATGGTGTGTGAAGTTAGTGAGCCAAATGGAGTTGTTCTCCCACAAGAACCACTCGGCTGATCCTTCTTCAATATGCCCTTCACCAACATGCAGTGTTTCCTTGATTGAATTAGCTCTCACACCAATATTTGCGTCTAGAGCCTTTGCATTGAGGGCTATCTGAAAACGGCTGTGGCGCTGAAGTTGCCTGTGAATGTGGAGTTGGTGGCATGTGAAACCCGCATGTGGAGCATTCGTTTGTGTGGGATGCTCTACTAGATTCATTCCTAGATAATGCACTCAAAGGGCACTAAGCATAGAGTGTGAAAACTGAGTTTCCTTGAGAGGTGCTTGGAAGCTGATTGTGTGAGAAGTTAGTGAGCCAAATGGAGTTGTTCTCCCACAAGAACCACTCGGCTGATCCTTCTTCAATATGCCCTTCACCAACATGCAGTGTTTCCTTGATTGAATTAGCTCTCACACCAATATTTGCGTCTAGAGCCTTTGCATTGAGGGCTATCTGAAAACGGCTGTGGCGCTGAAGTTGCCTGTGAATGTGGAGTTGGTGGCATGTGAAACCCGCATGTGGAGCATTCGTTTGTGTGGGATGCTCACCAAGCTTCATTTAAATCCAAGGCACACAAAGGGCACTAAGCATAGAGTGTGAAAACTGAGTTTCCTTGAGAGCTGCTTGGAAGCCTGATGGTGTGTGAAGTTAGTGAGCCAAATGGAGTTGTTCTCCCACAAGAACCACTCGGCTGATCCTTCTTCAATATGCCCTTCACCAACATGCAGTGTTTCCTTGATTGAATTAGCTCTCACACCAATATTTGCGTCTAGAGCCTTTGCATTGAGGGCTATCTGAAAATGGCTGTGGCGTTGAAGTTGCCTGTGAATGTGGAGTTGGTGGCATGTGGAACCTGCATGTGGAGCATTCGTTTGTGTGGGATGCTCACCAAGATTCATTCAGTCCTAGGCACTCAAAGGGCACTAAGCATAGAGTGTGAAAACTGAGTTTCCTTGAGAGCTGCTTGGAAGCCTGATGGTGTGTGAAGTAGTGAGCCAAATGGAGTTGTTCTCCCACAAGGACCACTTGGTTGATCCTTCTTCAATATGCCCTTCACCAACATGCAGTGTTTCCTTGATTGAATTAGCTCTCACACCAATATTTGCGTCTAGAGCCTTTGCATTGAGGGCTATCTGAAAGCATTTGTGGCGCTGAAGTTGCCTGTAAATGTGGAGTTGGTGGCATGTGAAACCCGCATGTGGAGCATTCGTTTGTGTGGGATGCTCACCAAGCTTCATTTAAATCCAAGGCACACAAAGGGCGCTAAGCATAGAGTGTGAAAACTGAGTTTCCTTGAGAGCTGCTTGGAAGCCTGATGGTGTGTGAAGTTAGTGAGCCAAATGGAGTTGTTCTCCCACAAGAACCACTCGGCTGATCCTTCTTCAATATGCCCTTCACCAACATGCAGTGTTTCCTTGATTGAATTAGCTCTCACACCAATATTTGCGTCTAGAGCCTTTGTATTGAGGGCTATCTGAAAACGGCTGTGGCGCTGAAGTTGCCTGAGAATGTGGAGTTGGTGGCATGTGGAACCCGCATGTGGAGCATTCGTTTGTGTGGGATGCTCACCAAGATTCATTTCAGTCCTAGGCACTCAAAGGGCACTAAGCATAGAGTGTGAAAACTGAGTTTCCTTGAGAGCTGCTTGGAAGCCTGATGGTGTGTGAAGTTAGTGAGCCAAATGGAGTTGTTCTCCCACAAGAACCACTCAGCTGATCCTTCTTCAATATGCCCTTCACCAACTTGCAGTGTTTCCTTGATTGAATTAGCTCTCACACCAATATTTGCGTCTAGAGACTTTGCATTGAGGGCTATCTGAAAATGGCTGTGGCGCTGAAGTTGCCTGTGAATGTGGAGTTGGTGGCATGTGAAACCCGCATGTGGAGCATTCGTTTGTGTGGGATGCTCTACTAGGTTCATTCCTAGATAATGCACTCAAAGGGCACTAATCATAGAGTGTGAAAACTGAGTTTCCTTGAGAGCTGCTTGGAAGCCTGATGGTGTGTGAAGTTAGTGAGCCAAATGGAGTTGTTCTCCCACAAGAACCACTCGGCTGATCCTTCTTCAATATGCCCTTCACCAACATGCAGTGTTTCCTTGATTGAATTAGCTCTCACACCAATATTTGCGTCTAGAGCCTTTGCATTGAGGGCTATCTGAAAACACCTGTGGCGCTGAATTTGCCTGAGAATGTGGAGTTGGTGGCATGTGAAACCCGCATGTGGAGCATTCGTTTGTGTGGGATGCTCTACCAGGTTCATTCCTAGATAATGAACTCAAAGGGCACTAAGCATAGAGTGTGAAAACTGAGTTTCCTTGAGAGCTGCTTGGAAGCCTGATGGTGTGTGAAGTTAGTGAGCCAAATGGAGTTGTTCTCACACAAGAACCACTCCGCTGATCCTTCTTCAATATGCCCTTCACCAACATGCAGTGTTTCCTTGATTGAATTAGCTCTCACACCAATATTTGCGTCTAGAGCCTTTGCATTGAGGGCTATCTGAAAACGGCTGTGGCGCTGAAGTTGCCTGTGAATGTGGAGTTGGTGGCATGTGAAACCCGCATGTGGAGCATTCGTTTGTGTGGGATGCTCTACCAGATTCATTCCTAGATAAGGCACTCAAAGGGTACTAAGCATAGAGTGTGAAAACTGAGTTTCCTTGAGAGCTGCTTGGAAGCCTGATGGTGTGTGAAGTTAGTGAGCCAAATGGAGTTGTTCTCCCACAAGAAACACTCGGCTGATCCTTCTTCAATATGCCCTTCACCAACATGCAGTGTTTCCTTGATTGAATTAGCTCTCACACCAATATTTGCGTCTAGAGCCTTTGCATTGAGGGCTATCTGAAAACGGCTGTGGCGCTGAAGTTGCCTGTGAATGTGGAGTTGGTGGCATGTGAAACCCGCATGTGGAGCATTCGTTTGTGTGGGATGCTCTACCAGGTTCATTCCTAGATAATGCGCTCAAAGGGCACTAAGCATAGAGTGTGAAAACTGAGTTTCCTTGAGAGCTGCTTGGAAGCCTGATGGTGTGTGAAGTTAGTGAGCCAAATGGAGTTGTTCTCCCACAAGAACCACTCGGCTGATCCTTCTTCAATATGCCCTTCACCAACATGCAGTGTTTTCTTGATTGAATTAGCTCTCACACCAATATTTGCGTCTAGAGCCTTTGCATTGAGGGCTATCTGAAAATGGCTGTGGCGCTGAAGTTGCCTGAGAATGTGGAGTTGGTGGCATGTGAAACCCGCATGTGGAGCATTCGTTTGTGTGGGATGCTCACCAAGATTCATTTCAGTCCTAGGCACTCAAAGGGCACTAAGCATAGAGTGTGAAAACTGAGTTTCCTTGAGAGCTGCTTGGAAGCCTGATGGTGTGTGAAGTTAGTGAGCCAAATGGAGTTGTTCTCCCACAAGAACCACTCGGCTGATCCTTCTTCAATATGCCCTTCACCAACATGCAGTGTTTCCTTGATTGAATTAGCTCTCACACCAATATTTGCGTCTAGAGCCTTTGCATTGAGGGCTATCTGAAAACGGCTGTGGCGCTGAAGTTGCCTGTGAATGTGGAGTTGGTGGCATGTGAAACCCGCATGTGGAGCATTCGTTTGTGTGGGATGCTCTACTAGATTCATTCCTAGATAATGCACTCAAAGGGCACTAAGCATAGAGTGTGAAAACTGAGTTTCCTTGAGAGGTGCTTGGAAGCCTGATTGTGTGAGAAGTTAGTGAGCCAAATGGAGTTGTTCTCCCACAAGAACCACTCGGCTGATCCTTCTTCAATATGCCCTTCACCAACATGCAGTGTTTCCTTGATTGAATTAGCTCTCACACCAATATTTGCGTCTAGAGCCTTTGCATTGAGGGCTATCTGAAAACGGCTGTGGCGCTGAAGTTGCCTGTGAATGTGGAGTTGGTGGCATGTGAAACCCGCATGTGGAGCATTCGTTTGTGTGGGATGCTCACCAAGCTTCATTTAAATCCAAGGCACACAAAGGGCACTAAGCATAGAGTGTGAAAACTGAGTTTCCTTGAGAGCTGCTTGGAAGCCTGATGGTGTGTGAAGTTAGTGAGCCAAATGGAGTTGTTCTCCCACAAGAACCACTCGGCTGATCCTTCTTCAATATGCCCTTCACCAACATGCAGTGTTTCCTTGATTGAATTAGCTCTCACACCAATATTTGCGTCTAGAGCCTTTGCATTGAGGGCTATCTGAAAATGGCTGTGGCGTTGAAGTTGCCTGTGAATGTGGAGTTGGTGGCATGTGGAACCCGCATGTGGAGCATTCGTTTGTGTGGGATGCTCACCAAGATTCATTTCAGTCCTAGGCACTGAAAGGGCACTAAGCATAGAGTGTGAAAACTGAGTTTCCTTGAGAGCTGCTTGGAAGCTGATGGTGTGTGAAGTTAGTGAGCCAAATGGAGTTGTTCTCCCACAAGGACCACTTGGTTGATCCTTTCTTCAATATGCCCTTCACCAACATGCAGTGTTTCCTTGATTGAATTAGCTCTCACACCAATATTTGCGTCTAGAGCCTTTGCATTGAGGGCTATCTGAAAGCGGTTGTGGCGCTGAAGTTGCCTGTAAATGTGGAGTTGGTGGCATGTGAAACCCGCATGTGGAGCATTCGTTTGTGTGGGATGCTCACCAAGCTTCATTTAAATCCAAGGCACACAAAGGGCGCTAAGCATAGAGTGTGAAAACTGAGTTTCCTTGAGAGCTGCTTGGAAGCCTGATGGTGTGTGAAGTTAGTGAGCCAAATGGAGTTGTTCTCCCACAAGAACCACTCGGCTGATCCTTCTTCAATATGCCCTTCACCAACATGCAGTGTTTCCTTGATTGAATTAGCTCTCACACAATATTTGCGTCTAGAGCCTTTGTATTGAGGGCTATCTGAAAACGGCTGTGGCGCTGAAGTTGCCTGAGAATGTGGAGTTGGTGGCATGTGGAACCCGCATGTGGAGCATTCGTTTGTGTGGGATGCTCACCAAGATTCATTTCAGTCCTAGGCACTCAAAGGGCACTAAGCATAGAGTGTGAAAACTGAGTTTCCTTGAGAGCTGCTTGGAAGCCTGATGGTGTGTGAAGTTAGTGAGCCAAATGGAGTTGTTCTCCCACAAGGACCACTCGGCTGATTATTCTTCAATATGCCCTTCACCAATATGCAGTGTTTCCTTGATTGAATTAGCTCTCACACCAATATTTACATCTAGAGGCTTTGCATTGAGGGCTATCTGAAAATGGCTGTGGCACTGAAGTTGCCTGAGAATGTGGAGTTGGTGGCATGTGAAACCCGCATGTGGAGCATTCGTTTGTGTGGGATGCTCACCAAGCTTCATTTCAATCCTAGGCACTCAAAGGGCCCTAAGCATAGAGTGTGAAAACTGAGTTTCCTTGAGAGCTGCTTGGAAGCCTGATGGTGTGTGAAGCTAGTGAGCCAAATGGAGTTGTTCTCCCACAAGAACCACTCGGCTGATCCTTCTTCAATATGCCCTTCACAAACATGCAATGTTTCCTTGATTGAATTAGCTCTCACACCAATATTTGCGTCTAGAGGCTTTGCATTGAGGGCTATCTGAAAATGGCTGTGGCGCTGAAGTTGCCTGTGAATGTGGAGTTGGTGGCATGTGAAACCCGCATGTGGAGCATTCGTTTGTGTGGGATGCTCTACTAGATTCATTCCTAGATAATGCACTCAAAGGGCACTAAGCATAGAGTGTGAAAACTGAGTTTCCTTGAGAGCTGCTTGGAAGCCTGATGGTGTGTGAAGTTAGTGAGCCAAATGGAGTTGTTCTCCCACAAGAAACACTCGGCTGATCCTTCTTCAATATGCCCTTCACCAACATGCAGTGTTTCCTTGATTGAATTAGCTCTCACACCAATATTTGCGTCTAGAGCCTTTGCATTGAGGGCTATCTGAAAACGGCTGTGGCGCTGAAGTTGCCTGTGAATGTGGAGTTGGTGGCATGTGAAACCCGCATGTGGAGCATTCGTTTGTGTGGGATGCTCTATGCACTCAAAGGGCACTAAGCATAGAGTGTGAAAACTGAGTTTCCTTGAGAGCTGCTTGGAAGCCTGATGGTGTGTGAAGTTAGTGAGCCAAATGGAGTTGTTCTCCCACAAGAACCACTCGGCTGATCCTTCTTCAATATGCACTTCAGCAACATGCAGTGTTTCCTTGATTGAATTAGCTCTCACACCAATATTTGCATCTAGAGCCTTTGCATTGAGGGCTATCTGAAAATGGCTTTGGCGCTGAAGTTGCCTGAGAATGTGGAGTTGCTGGCATGTGGAACCCGCATGTGGAGCATTCGTTTGTGTGGGATGCTCTACCAGGTTCATTCCTACATAATGCACTCAAAGGGCACTAAGCATAGAGTGTGAAAACTGAGTTTCCTTGAGAGCTGCTTGGAAGCCTGATGGTGTGTGAAGTTAGTGAGCCAAATGGAGTTGTTCTCCCACAAGAACCACTCGGCTGATCCTTCTTCAATATGCCCTTCACCAATATGCAGTGTTTCCTTGATTGAATTAGCTCTCACACCAATATTTGCATCTTGAGCCTTTGCATTGAGGGCTATCTGAAAATGGCTTTGGAGCTGAAGTTGCCTGAGAATGTGGAGTTGGTGGCATGTGGAACCCGCATGTGGAGCATTCGTTTGTGTGGGATGCTCACCAAGCTTCATTTCAGTCCTAGGCACTCAAAGGGCACTAAGCATAGAGTGTGAAAACTGAGTTTCCTTGAGAGCTGCTTGGAAGCCTGATGGTGTGTGAAGTTAGTGAGCCAAATGGAGTTGTTCTCCCACAAGAACCACTCGGCTGATCCTTCTTCAATATGCCCTTCACCAACATGCAGTGTTTCCTTGATTGAATTAGCTCTCACACCAATATTTGCGTCTAGAGCCTTTGCATTGAGGGCTATCTGAAAACGGCTTTGGCGCTGAAATTGCCTGAGAATGTGGAGTTGGTGGCATGTGAAACCCGCATTTGGAGCATTCGTTTGTGTGGGATGCTCTACTAGATTCATTCCTAGATAATGCACTCAAAGGGCACTAAGCTTAGAGTGTGAAAACTGAGTTTCCTTGAGAGCTGCTTGGAAGCCTGATGGTGTGTGAAGTTAGTGAGCCAAATAGAGTTGTTCTCCCACAAGAACCACTCGGCTGATCCTTCTTCAATATGCCCTTCACCAACATGCAGTGTTTCCTTGATTGAATTAGCTCTCACACCAATATTTGCGTCTAGAGTCTTTGCATTGAGGGCTATCTGAAAACACCTGTGGCGCTGAATTTGCCTGAGAATGTGGAGTTGGTGGCATGTGAAACCCGCATATGGAGCATTCGTTTGTGTGGGATGCTCTACCAGGTTCATTCCTAGATAATGCACTCAAAGGGCACTAAGCATAGAGTGTGAAAACTGAGTTTCCTTGAGAGCTGCTTGGAAGCCTGATGGTGTGTGAAGTTAGTGAGCCAAATGGAGTTGTTCTCACACAAGAACCACTCCGCTGATCCTTCTTCAATATGCTCTTCACCAACATGCAGTGTTTCCTTGATTGAATTAGCTCTCACACCAATATTTGCGTCTAGAGCCTTTGCATTGAGGGCTATCTGAAAACGGCTGTGGCGCTGAAGTTGCCTGTGAATGTGGAGTTGGTGGCATGTGAAACCCGCATGTGGAGCATTCGTTTGTGTGGGATGCTCTACCAGGTTCATTCCTAGATAATGCACTCAAAGGGTACTAAGCATAGAGTGTGAAAACTGAGTTTCCTTGAGAGCTGCTTGGAAGCCTGATGGTGTGTGAAGTTAGTGAGCCAAATGGAGTTGTTCTCCCACAAGAACCACTCGGCTGATCCTTCTTCAATATGCCCTTGAACAACATGCAGTGTTTCCTTGATTGAATTAGCTCTCACACCAATATTTGCGTCTAGAGCCTTTGCATTGAGGGCTATCTGAAAACGGCTGTGGCGCTGAAGTTGCCTGTGAATGTGGAGTTGGTGGCATGTAAAACCCGCATGTGGAGCATTCGTTTGTGTGGGATGCTCTACCAGGTTCATTCCTAGATAATGCACTCAAAGGGCACTAAGCATAGAGTGTGAAAACTGAGTTTTCTTGAGAGCTGCTTGGAAGCCTGATGGTGTGTGAAGTTAGTGAGCCAAATGGAGTTGTTCTCCCACAAGAACCACTCGGCTGATCCTTCTTCAATATGCCCTTCACCAACATGCAGTGTTTCCTTGATTGAATTAGCTCTCACACCAATATTTGCGTCTAGAGCCTTTGCATTGAGGGCTATCTGAAAACGGCTGTGGCGCTGAAGTTGCCTGTGAATGTGGAGTTGGTGGCATGTGAAACCCGCATGTGGAGCATTCGTTTGTGTGGGATGCTCACCAAGCTTCATTTAAATCCAAGGCACACAAAGGGCACTAAGCATAGAGTGTGAAAACTGAGTTTCCTTGAGAGCTGCTTGGAAGCCTGATGGTGTGTGAAGTTAGTGAGCCAAATGGAGTTGTTCTCCCACAAGAACCACTCGGCTGATCCTTCTTCAATATGCCCTTCACCAACATGCAGTGTTTCCTTGATTGAATTAGCTCTCACACCAATATTTGCGTCTAGAGCCTTTGCATTGAGGGCTATCTGAAAATGGCTGTGGCGTTGAAGTTGCCTGTGAATGTGGAGTTGGTGGCATGTGGAACCCGCATGTGGAGCATTCGTTTGTGTGGGATGCTCACCAAGATTCATTTCAGTCCTAGGCACTGAAAGGGCACTAAGCATAGAGTGTGAAAACTGAGTTTCCTTGAGAGCTGCTTGGAAGCCTGATGGTGTGTGAAGTTAGTGAGCCAAATGGAGTTGTTCTCCCACAAGGACCACTTGGTTGATCCTTCTTCAATATGCCCTTCACCAACATGCAGTGTTTCCTTGATTGAATTAGCTCTCACACCAATATTTGCGTCTAGAGCCTTTGCATTGAGGGCTATCTGAAAGCGGTTGTGGCGCTGAAGTTGCCTGTAAATGTGGAGTTGGTGGCATGTGAAACCCGCATGTGGAGCATTCGTTTGTGTGGGATGCTCACCAAGCTTCATTTAAATCCAAGGCACACAAAGGGCGCTAAGCATAGAGTGTGAAAACTGAGTTTCCTTGAGAGCTGCTTGGAAGCCTGATGGTGTGTGAAGTTAGTGAGCCAAATGGAGTTGTTCTCCCACAAGAACCACTCGGCTGATCCTTCTTCAATATGCCCTTCACCAACATGCAGTGTTTCCTTGATTGAATTAGCTCTCACACCAATATTTGCGTCTAGAGCCTTTGTATTGAGGGCTATCTGAAAACGGCTGTGGCGCTGAAGTTGCCTGAGAATGTGGAGTTGGTGGCATGTGGAACCCGCATGTGGAGCATTCGTTTGTGTGGGATGCTCACCAAGATTCATTTCAGTCCTAGGCACTCAAAGGGCACTAAGCATAGAGTGTGAAAACTGAGTTTCCTTGAGAGCTGCTTGGAAGCCTGATGGTGTGTGAAGTTAGTGAGCCAAATGGAGTTGTTCTCCCACAAGGACCACTCGGCTGATTATTCTTCAATATGCCCTTCACCAATATGCAGTGTTTCCTTGATTGAATTAGCTCTCACACCAATATTTACATCTAGAGGCTTTGCATTGAGGGCTATCTGAAAATGGCTGTGGCACTGAAGTTGCCTGAGAATGTGGAGTTGGTGGCATGTGAAACCCGCATGTGGAGCATTCGTTTGTGTGGGATGCTCACCAAGCTTCATTTCAATCCTAGGCACTCAAAGGGCCCTAAGCATAGAGTGTGAAAACTGAGTTTCCTTGAGAGCTGCTTGGAAGCCTGATGGTGTGTGAAGCTAGTGAGCCAAATGGAGTTGTTCTCCCACAAGAACCACTCGGCTGATCCTTCTTCAATATGCCCTTCACAAACATGCAATGTTTCCTTGATTGAATTAGCTCTCACACCAATATTTGCGTCTAGAGGCTTTGCATTGAGGGCTATCTGAAAATGGCTGTGGCGCTGAAGTTGCCTGTGAATGTGGAGTTGGTGGCATGTGAAACCCGCATGTGGAGCATTCGTTTGTGTGGGATGCTCTACTAGATTCATTCCTAGATAATGCACTCAAAGGGCACTAAGCATAGAGTGTGAAAACTGAGTTTCCTTGAGAGCTGCTTGGAAGCCTGATGGTGTGTGAAGTTAGTGAGCCAAATGGAGTTGTTCTCCCACAAGAAACACTCGGCTGATCCTTCTTCAATATGCCCTTCACCAACATGCAGTGTTTCCTTGATTGAATTAGCTCTCACACCAATATTTGCGTCTAGAGCCTTTGCATTGAGGGCTATCTGAAAACGGCTGTGGCGCTGAAGTTGCCTGTGAATATGGAGTTGGTGGCATGTGAAACCCGCATGTGGAGCATTCGTTTGTGTGGGATGCTCTATGCACTCAAAGGGCACTAAGCATAGAGTGTGAAAACTGAGTTTCCTTGAGAGCTGCTTGGAAGCCTGATGGTGTGTGAAGTTAGTGAGCCAAATGGAGTTGTTCTCCCACAAGAACCACTCGGCTGATCCTTCTTCAATATGCACTTCAGCAACATGCAGTGTTTCCTTGATTGAATTAGCTCTCACACCAATATTTGCATCTAGAGCCTTTGCATTGAGGGCTATCTGAAAATGGCTTTGGCGCTGAAGTTGCCTGAGAATGTGGAGTTGCTGGCATGTGGAACCCGCATGTGGAGCATTCGTTTGTGTGGGATGCTCTACCAGGTTCATTCCTACATAATGCACTCAAAGGGCACTAAGCATAGAGTGTGAAAACTGAGTTTCCTTGAGAGCTGCTTGGAAGCCTGATGGTGTGTGAAGTTAGTGAGCCAAATGGAGTTGTTCTCCCACAAGAACCACTCGGCTGATCCTTCTTCAATATGCCCTTCACCAATATGCAGTGTTTCCTTGATTGAATTAGCTCTCACACCAATATTTGCATCTTGAGCCTTTGCATTGAGGGCTATCTGAAAATGGCTTTGGAGCTGAAGTTGCCTGAGAATGTGGAGTTGGTGGCATGTGGAACCCGCATGTGGAGCATTCGTTTGTGTGGGATGCTCACCAAGCTTCATTTCAGTCCTAGGCACTCAAAGGGCACTAAGCATAGAGTGTGAAAACTGAGTTTCCTTGAGAGCTGCTTGGAAGCCTGATGGTGTGTGAAGTTAGTGAGCCAAATGGAGTTGTTCTCCCACAAGAACCACTCGGCTGATCCTTCTTCAATATGCCCTTCACCAACATGCAGTGTTTCCTCGATTGAATTAGCTCTCACACCAATATTTGCGTCTAGAGCCTTTGCATTGAGGGCTATCTGAAAACGGCTTTGGCGCTGAAATTGCCTGAGAATGTGGAGTTGGTGGCATGTGAAACCCGCATTTGGAGCATTCGTTTGTGTGGGATGCTCTACTAGATTCATTCCTAGATAATGCACTCAAAGGGCACTAAGCTTAGAGTGTGAAAACTGAGTTTCCTTGAGAGCTGCTTGGAAGCCTGATGGTGTGTGAAGTTAGTGAGCCAAATAGAGTTGTTCTCCCACAAGAACCACTCGGCTGATCCTTCTTCAATATGCCCTTCACCAACATGCAGTGTTTCCTTGATTGAATTAGCTCTCACACCAATATTTGCGTCTAGAGTCTTTGCATTGAGGGCTATCTGAAAACACCTGTGGCGCTGAATTTGCCTGAGAATGTGGAGTTGGTGGCATGTGAAACCCGCATATGGAGCATTCGTTTGTGTGGGATGCTCTACCAGGTTCATTCCTAGATAATGCACTCAAAGGGCACTAAGCATAGAGTGTGAAAACTGAGTTTCCTTGAGAGCTGCTTGGAAGCCTGATGGTGTGTGAAGTTAGTGAGCCAAATGGAGTTGTTCTCACACAAGAACCACTCCGCTGATCCTTCTTCAATATGCTCTTCACCAACATGCAGTGTTTCCTTGATTGAATTAGCTCTCACACCAATATTTGCGTCTAGAGCCTTTGCATTGAGGGCTATCTGAAAACGGCTGTGGCGCTGAAGTTGCCTGTGAATGTGGAGTTGGTGGCATGTGAAACCCGCATGTGGAGCATTCGTTTGTGTGGGATGCTCTACCAGGTTCATTCCTAGATAATGCACTCAAAGGGTACTAAGCATAGAGTGTGAAAACTGAGTTTCCTTGAGAGCTGCTTGGAAGCCTGATGGTGTGTGAAGTTAGTGAGCCAAATGGAGTTGTTCTCCCACAAGAACCACTCGGCTGATCCTTCTTCAATATGCCCTTGAACAACATGCAGTGTTTCCTTGATTGAATTAGCTCTCACACCAATATTTGCGTCTAGAGCCTTTGCATTGAGGGCTATCTGAAAACGGCTGTGGCGCTGAAGTTGCCTGTGAATGTGGAGTTGGTGGCATGTAAAACCCGCATGTGGAGCATTCGTTTGTGTGGGATGCTCTACCAGGTTCATTCCTAGATAATGCACTCAAAGGGCACTAAGCATAGAGTGTGAAAACTGAGTTTTCTTGAGAGCTGCTTGGAAGCCTGATGGTGTGTGAAGTTAGTGAGCCAAATGGAGTTGTTCTCCCACAAGAACCACTCGGCTGATCCTTCTTCAATATGCCCTTCACCAACATGCAGTGTTTCCTTGATTGAATTAGCTCTCACACCAATATTTGCGTCTAGAGCCTTTGCATTGAGGGCTATCTGAAAACGGCTGTGGCGCTGAAGTTGCCTGTGAATGTGGAGTTGGTGGCATGTGAAACCCGCATGTGGAGCATTCGTTTGTGTGGGATGCTCTACTAGATTCATTCCTAGATAATGCACTCAAAGGGCACTAAGCATAGAGTGTGAAAACTGAGTTTCCTTGAGAGCTGCTTGGAAGCCTGATGGTGTGTGAAGTTAGTGAGCCAAATGGAGTTGTTCTCCCACAAGAACCACTCGGCTGATCCTTCTTCAATATGCCCTTCACCAACATGCAGTGTTTCCTTGATTGAATTAGCTCTCACACCAATATTTGCGTCTAGAGCCTTTGCATTGAGGGCTATCTGAAAACGGCTGTGGCGCTGAAGTTGCCTGAGAATGTGGAGTTGGTGGCATGTGAAACCCGCATGTGGAGCATTCGTTTGTGTGGGATGCTCACCAAGCTTCATTTAAATCCAAGGCACTCAAAGGGCACTAAGCATAGAGTGTGAAAACTGAGTTTCCTTGAGAGCTGCTTGGAAGCCTGATGGTGTGTGAAGTTAGTGAGCCAAATGGAGTTGTTCTCCCACAAGAACCACTCGGCTGATCCTTCTTCAATATGCCCTTCACTAACATGCAGTGTTTCCTTGATTGAATTAGCTCTCACACCAATATTTGCGTCTAGAGCCTTTGCATTGAGGGCTATCTGAAAACACCTGTGGCGCTGAATTTGCCTGAGAATGTGGAGTTGGTGGCATGTGAAACCCGCATGTGGAGCATTCGTTTGTGTGGGATGCTCTACCAGGTTCATTCCTAGATAATGAACTCAAAGGGCACTAAGCATAGAGTGTGAAAACTGAGTTTCCTTGAGAGCTAGCTGCTTGGAAGCCTGATGGTGTGTGAAGTTAGTGAGCCAAATGGAGTTGTTCTCCCACAAGAACCACTCGGCTGATCCTTCTTCAATATGCTCTTCACCAACATGCAGTGTTTCCTTGATTGAATTAGCTCTCACACCAATATTTGCGTCTAGAGCCTTTGCATTGAGGGCTATCTGAAAACGGCTGTGGCGCTGAAGTTGCCTGTGAATGTGGAGTTGGTGGCATGTGAAACCCGCATGTGGAGCATTCGTTTGTGTGGGATGCTCTACCAGGTTCATTCCTAGATAATGCACTCAAAGGGTACTAAGCATAGAGTGTGAAAACTGAGTTTCCTTGAGAGCTGCTTGGAAGCCTGATGGTGTGTGAAGTTAGTGAGCCAAATGGAGTTGTTCTCCCACAAGAACCACTCGGCTGATCCTTCTTCAATATGCCCTTCAACAACATGCAGTGTTTCCTTGATTGAATTAGCTCTCACACCAATATTTGCGTCTAGAGCCTTTGCATTGAGGGCTATCTGAAAACGGCTGTGGCGCTGAAGTTGCCTGTGAATGTGGAGTTGGTGGCATGTAAAACCCGCATGTGGAGCATTCGTTTGTGTGGGATGCTCTACCAGGTTCATTCCTAGATAATGCACTCAAAGGGCACTAAGCATAGAGTGTGAAAACTGAGTTTCCTTGAGAGCTGCTTGGAAGCCTGATGGTGTGTGAAGTTAGTGAGCCAAATGGAGTTGTTCTCCCACAAGAACCACTCGGCTGATCCTTCTTCAATATGCCCTTCACCAACATGCAGTGTTTTCTTGATTGAATTAGCTCTCACACCAATATTTGCGTCTAAAGCCTTTGCATTGAGGGCTATCTGAAAATGGCTGTGGCGCTGAAGTTGCCTGAGAATGTGGAGTTGGTGGCATGTGGAACCCGCATGTGGAGCATTCGTTTGTGTGGGATGCTCACCAAGATTCATTTCAGTCCTAGGCACTCAAAGGGCACTAAGCATAGAGTGTGAAAACTGAGTTTCTTTGAGAGCTGCTTGGAAGCCTGATGGTGTGTGAAGTTAGTGAGCCAAATGGAGTTGTTCTCCCACAAGGACCACTCACCTGATTCTTCTTCAATATGCCCTTCACTAATATGCAGTGTTTCCTTGATTGAATTAGCTCTCACACCAATATTTACATCTAGATGCTTTGCATTGAGGGCTATCTGAAAATGGCTGTGGCACTGAAGTTGCCTGAGAATGTGGAGTTGGTGGCATGTGAAACCCGCATGTGGAGCATTCGTTTGTGTGGGATGCTCACCAAGCTTCATTTAAATCCAAGGCACCCAAAGGGCACTAAGCATAGAGTGTGAAAACTGAGTTTCCTTGAGAGCTGCTTGGAAGCCTGATGGTGTGTGAAGTTAGTGAGCCAAATGGAGTTGTTCTCCCACAAGAACCACTCGGCTGATCCTTCTTCAATATGCCCTTCACCAACATGCAGTGTTTCCTTGATTGAATTAGCTCTCACACCAATATTTGCGTCTAGAGCCTTTGCATTGAGGGCTATCTGAAAACGGCTGTGGCGCTGAAGTTGCCTGAGAATGTGGAGTTGGTGGCATGTGAAACCCGCATGTGGCGCATTCGTTTGTGTGGGATGCTCACCAAGCTTCATTTAAATCCAAGGCACACAAAGGGCACTAAGCATAGAGTGTGAAAACTGAGTTTCCTTGAGAGCTGCTTGGAAGCCTGATGGTGTGTGAAGTTAGTGAGCCAAATGGAGTTGTTCTCTCACAAGAACCACTCGGCTGATCCTTCTTCAATATGCCCTTCACCAACATGCAGTGTTTCCTTGATTGAATTAGCTCTCACACCAATATTTGCATCTAGAGCCTTTGCATTGAGGACTATCTGAAAATGGCTTTGGCGCTGAAGTTGCCTGAGAATGTGGAGTTGGTGGCATGTGGAACCCGCATATGGAGCATTCGTTTGTGTGGGATGCTCACCAAGATTCATTTCAGTCCTAGGCACTCAAAGGGCACTAAGCATAGAGTGTGAAAACTGAGTTTCCTTGAGAGCTGCTTGGAAGCCTGATGGTGTGTGAAGTTAGTGAGCCAAATGGAGTTGTTCTCCCACAAGGACCACTCGGCTGATTCTTCTTCAATATGCCCTTCACCAATATGCACTGTTTCCTTGATTGAATTAGCTCTCACACCAATATTTGCATCTAGAGGCTTTGTATTGAGGGCTATCTGAAAATGGCTGTGGCACTGAAGTTGCCTGTGAATGTGGAGTTGGTGGCATGTGAAACCCGCATGTGGAGCATTCGTTTGTGTGGGATGCTCAGCAAGCTTCAATTAAATCCAAGGCACACAAAGGGCACTAAGCATAGAGTGTGAAAACTGAGTTTCCTTGAGAGCTGCTTGGAAGCCTGATGGTGTGTGAAGTTAGTGAGCCAAATGGAGTTGTTCTCCCACAAGAACCACTCGGCTGATCCTTCTTCAATATGCCCTTCACCAACATGCAGTGTTTCCTTGATTGAATTAGCTCTCACACCAATATTTGCATCTAGAGCCTTTGCATTGAGGGCTATCTGAAAACGGCTGTGGCGCTGAAGTTGCCTGAGAATGTGGAGTTGGTGGCATGTGAAACCCGCATGTGGAGCATTCGTTTGTGTGGGATGCTCACCAAGCTTCATTTCAGTCCTAGGCACTCAAAGGGCACTAATCATAGAGTGTGAAAACTGAGTTTCCTTGAGAGCTGCTTGGAAGCCTGATGGTGTGTGAAGTTAGTGAGCCAAATGGAGTTGTTTTCGCCCAAGGACCACTTAGTTGATCCTTCTTCAATATGCCCTTCACCAACATGCAGTGTTTCCTTGATTGAATTAGCTCTCACACCAATATTTGCGTCTAGAGCCTTTGCATTGAGGGCTATCTGAAAACGGCTGTGGCACTGAAGTTGCCTGTGAATGTGGAGTTGGTGGCATGTGAAACCCGCATGTGGAGCATTCGTTTGTGTGGGATGCTCTACTGGATTCATTCCTAGATAATGCACTCAAAGGGCACTAATCATAGAGTGTGAAAACTGAGTTTCCTTGAGAGCTGCTTGGAAGCCTGATGGTGTGTGAAGTTAGTGAGCCAAATGGAGTTGTTCTCCCACAAGAACCACTCGGCTGATCATTCTTCATATGCCCTTCACCAACATGCAGTGTTTCCTTGATTGAATTAGCTCTCACACCAATATTTGCGTCTAGAGCCTTTGCATTGAGGGCTATCTGAAAACGGCTTTGGCGCTGAAGTTGCCTGAGAATGTGGAGTTGGTGGCATGTGGAACCCGCATGTGGAGCATTCGTTTGTGTGGGATGCTCACCAAGATTCATTTCAGTCCTAGGCACTCAAAGGGCACTAAGCATAGAGTGTGAAAAACTGAGTTTCCTTGAGAGCTGCTTGGAAGCCTGATGGTGTGTGAAGTTAGTGAGCCAAATGGAGTTGTTCTCCCACAAGGACCACTCGGCTGATCCTTCTTCAATATGCCCTTCACCAATATGCACTGTTTCCTTGATTGAATTAGCTCTCACACCAATATTTACATCTAGAGGCTTTGCATTGAGGGCTATCTGAAAATGGCTGTGGCACTGAAGTTGCCACTGAATGTGGAGTTGGTGGCATGTGAAACCCGCATGTGGAGCATTCGTTTGTGTGGGATGCTCAGCAAGCTTCAATTAAATCCAAGGCACACAAAGGGGACTAAGCATAGAGTGTGAAAACTGAGTTTCCTTGAGAGCTGCTTGGAAGCCTGATGGTGTGTGAGGTTAGTGAGCCAAATGGAGTTGTTCTCGCCCAAGGACCACTTGGTTGATCCTTCTTCAATATGCCCTTCACCAACATGCAGTGTTTCCTTGATTGAATTAGCTCTCACACCAATATTTGCGTCTAGAGCCTTTGCATTGAGGGCTATCTGAAAACGGCTGTGGCACTGAAGTTGCCTGTGTATGTGGAGTTGCTGGCATGTGAAACCCGCATGTGGAGCATTCGTTTGTGTGGATGCTCTACTAGATTCATTCCTAGATAATGCACTCAAAGGGCACTAATCATAGAGTGTGAAAACTGAGTTTCCTTGAGAGCTGCTTGGAAGCCTGATGGTGTGTGAAGTTAGTGAGCCAAATGGAGTTGTTCTCCCACAAGAACCACTCGGCTGATCCTTCTTCAATATGCCCTTCACCAACATGCAGTGTTTCCTTGATTGAATTAGCTCTCACACCAATACTTACATCTAGAGAATTTGCATTGAGGGCTATCTGAAAGCGGCTCTGGCGCTGAATTTGCCTGAGAATGTGGAGTTGGTGGCATGTGAAACCCGCATGTGGAGCATTCGTTTGTGTGGGATGCTCTACCAGGTTCATTCCTAGATAATGCACTCAAAGGGCACTAAGCATAGAGTGTGAAAACTGAGTTTCCTTGAGAGCTAGCTGCTTGGAAGCCTGATGGTGTGTGAAGTTAGTGAGCCAAATGGAGTTGTTCTCCCACAAGAACCACTCGGCTGATCCTTTTTCAATATGCCCTTCACCAACATGCAGTGTTTCCTTGATTGAATTAGCTCTCACACCAATATTTGCGTCTAGAGCCTTTGCATTGAGGGCTATCTGAAAACGGCTGTGGCGCTGAAATTGCCTGTGAATGTGGAGTTGGTGGCATGTGAAACCCGCATGTGGAGCATTCGTTTGTGTGGGATGCTCTACCAGGTTCATTCCTAGATAATGCACTCAAAGGGTACTAAGCATAGAGTGTGAAAACTGAGTTTCCTTGAGAGCTGCTTGGAAGCCTGATGGTGTGTGAAGTTAGTGAGCCAAATGGAGTTGTTCTCCCACAAGAACCACTCGGCTGATCCTTCTTCAATATGCCCTTCACCAACATGCAGTGTTTCCTTGATTGAATTAGCTCTCACACCAATATTTGCGTCTAGAGCCTTTGCATTGAGGGCTATCTGAAAACGGCTGTGGCGCTGAAGTTGCCTGTGAATGTGGAGTTGGTGGCATGTGAAACCCGCATGTGGAGCATTCGTTTGTGTGGGATGCTCTACCAGGTTCATTCCTAGATAATGCACGCAAAGGGCACTAAGCATAGAGTGTGAAAACTGAGTTTCCTTGAGAGCTGCTTGGAAGCCTGATGGTGTGTGAAGTTAGTGAGCCAAATGGAGTTGTTCTCCCACAAGAACCACTCGGCTGATCCTTCTTCAATATGCCCTTCACCAACATGCAGTGTTTTCTTGATTGAATTAGCTCTCACACCAATATTTGCGTCTAAAGCCTTTGCATTGAGGGCTATCTGAAAATGGCTGTGGCGCTGAAGTTGCCTGAGAATGTGGAGTTGGTGGCATGTGGAACCCGCATGTGGAGCATTCGTTTGTGTGGGATGCTCACCAAGATTCATTTCAGTCCTAGGCACTCAAAGGGCACTAAGCATAGAGTGTGAAAACTGAGTTTCCTTGAGAGCTGCTTGGAAGCCTGATGGTGTGTGAAGTTAGTGAGCCAAATGGAGTTGTTCTCCCACAAGGACCACTCACCTGATTCTTCTTCAATATGCCCTTCACCAATATGCAGTGTTTCCTTGATTGAATTAGCTCTCACACCAATATTTACATCTAGAGCCTTTGCATTGAGGGCTATCTGAAAATGGCTGTGGCACTGAAGTTGCCTGAGAATGTGGAGTTGGTGGCATGTGAAACCCGCATGTGGAGCATTCGTTTGTGTGGGATGCTCAGCAAGCTTCATTTAAATCCAAGGCACACAAAGGGCACTAAGCATAGAGTGTGAAAACTGAGTTTCCTTGAGAGCTGCTTGGAAGCCTGATGGTGTGTGAAGTTAGTGAGCCAAATGGAGTTGTTCTCCCACAAGAACCACTCGGCTGATCCTTCTTCAATATGCCCTTCACCAACATGCAGTGTTTCCTTGATTGAATTAGCTCTCACACCAATATTTGCGTCTACGCCTTTGCATTGAGGGCTATCTGAAAACGGCTGTGGCGCTGAAGTTGCCTGAGAATGTGGAGTTGGTGGCATGTGAAACCCGCATGTGGAGCATTCGTTTGTGTGGGATGCTCACCAAGCTTCATTTAAATCCAAGGCACACAAAGGGCACTAAGCATAGAGTGTGAAAACTGAGTTTCCTTGAGAGCTGCTTGGAAGCCTGATGGTGTGTGAAGTTAGTGAGCCAAATGGAGTTGTTCTCCCACAAGAACCACTCGGCTGATCCTTCTTCAATATGCCCTTCACCAACATGCAGTGTTTCCTTGATTGAATTAGCTCTCACACCAATATTTGCGTCTAGAGCCTTTGCATTGAGGGCTATCTGAAAACGGCTGTGGCGCTGAAGTTGCCTGTGAATGTGGAGTTGGTGGCATGTGAAACCCGCATGTGGAGCATTGGTTTGTGTGGGATGCTCTACCAGGTTCATTCCTAGATAATGCACTCAAAGGGCACTAAGCATAGAGTGTGAAAACTGAGTTTCCTTGAGAGCTGCTTGGAAGCCTGATGGTGTGTGAAGTTAGTGAGCCAAATGGAGTTGTTCTCCCACAAGAACCACTCGGCTGATCCTTCTTCAATATGCCCTTCACCAACATGCAGTGTTTCCTTGATTGAATTAGCTCTCACACCAATATTTGCGTCTAAAGCCTTTGCATTGAGGGCTATCTGAAAACGGCTGTGGCGCTGAAGTTGCCTGTGAATGTGGAGTTGGTGGCATGTGAAACCCGCATGTGGAGCATTCGTTTGTGTGGGATGCTCTACCAGGTTCATTCCTAGATAATGCACTCAAAGGGTACTAAGCATAGAGTGTGAAAACTGAGTTTCCTTGAGAGCTGCTTGGAAGCCTGATGGTGTGTGAAGTTAGTGAGCCAAATGGAGTTGTTCTCCCACAAGAAACACTCGGCTGATCCTTCTTCAATATGCCCTTCACCAACATGCAGTGTTTCCTTGATTGAATTAGCTCTCACACCAATATTTGCATCTAGAGCCTTTGCATTGAGGGCTATCTGAAAACGGCTGTGGCGCTGAAGTTGCCTGTGAATGTGGAGTTGGTGGCATGTGAAACCCGCATGTGGAGCATTCGTTTGTGTGGGATGCTCTACCAGGTTCGTTCCTAGATAATGCACTCAAAGGGCACTAAGCATAGAGTGTGAAAACTGAGTTTCCTTGAGAGCTGCTTGGAAGCCTGATGGTGTGTGAGGTTAGTGAGCCAAATGGAGTTGTTCTCGCCCAAGGACCACTCGGCTGATCCTTCTTCAATATGCCCTTCACCAACATGCAGTGTTTCCTTGATTGAATTAGCTCTCACACCAATATTTGCATCTAGAGCCTTTGCATTGAGGGCTATCTGAAAACGGCTGTGGCACTGAAGTTGCCTGTGAATGTGGAGTTGGTGGCATGTGAAACCCGCATGTGGAGCATTCGTTTGTGTGGGATGCTCACCAAGCTTCATTTAAGTTCAAGCCACACCTAGGGCACTAAGCATAGAGTGTGAAAACTGAGTTTCCTTGAGAGCTGCTTGGAAGCCTGATGGTGTGTGAAGTTAGTGAGCCAAATGGAGTTGTTCTCCCACAAGAACCACTCGGCTGATCCTTCTTCAATATGCCCTTCACCAACATGCAGTGTTTCCTTGATTGAATTAGCTCTCACACCAATATTTGCGTCTAGAGCCTTTGCATTGAGGGCTATCTGAAAATGGCTGTGGCGCTGAAGTTGCCTGTGAATGTGGAGTTGGTGACATGTGGAACCCGCATGTGGAGCATTCGTTTGTGTGGGATGCTCACCAAGCTTCATTTCAGTCCTAGGCACTCAAAGGGCACTAAGCATAGAGTGTGAAAACTGAGTTTCCTTGAGAGCTGCTTGGAAGCCTGATGGTGTGTGAAGTTAGTGAGCCAAATGGAGTTGTTCTCCCACAAGAACCACTCGGCTGATCCTTCTTCAAAATGCACTTCAGCAACATGCAGTGTTTCCTTGATTGAATTAGCTCTCACACCAATATTTGCGTCTAGAGCCTTTGCATTGAGGGCTATCTGAAAACGGCTGTGGCGCTGAAGTTGCCTGAGAATGTGGAGTTGGTGGCATGTGGAACCCGCATGTGGAGCATTCGTTTGTGTGGGATGCTCTACCAGGTTCATTCCTACATAATGCACTCAAACGGCACTAAGCATAGAGTGTGAAAACTGAGTTTCCTTGAGAGCTGCTTGGAAGCCTGATGGTGTGTGAAGTTAGTGAGCCAAATGGAGTTGTTCTCCCACAAGAACCACTCGGCTGATCCTTCTTCAATATGCCCTTCAGAAACATGCAGTGTTTCCTTGATTGAATTAGCTCTCACACCAATATTTGCATCTAGAGCCTTTGCATTGAGGACTATCTGTAAATGGCTTTGGCGCTGAAGTTGCCTGAGAATGTGGAGTTGGTGGCATGTGGAACCCGCATATGGAGCATTCGTTTGTGTGGGATGCTCACCAAGCTTCATTTCAGTCCTAGGCACTCAAAGGGCACTAAGCATAGAGTGTGAAAACTGAGTTTCCTTGAGAGCTGCTTGGAAGCCTGATGGTGTGTGAAGTTAGTGAGCCAAATGGAGTTGTTCTCCCACAAGGACCACTCGGCTGATTCTTCTTCAATATGCCCTTCACCAATATGCACTGTTTCCTTGATTGAATTAGCTCTCACACCAATATTTACATCTAGAGGCTTTGCATTGAGGGCTATCTGAAAATGGCTGTGGCACTGAAGTTGCCTGAGAATGTGGAGTTTGTGGCATGTGAAACCCGCATGTGGAGCATTCGTTTGTGTGGGATGCTCAGCAAGCTTCAATTAAATCCAAGGCACACAAAGGGCACTAAGCATAGAGTGTGAAAACTGAGTTTCCTTGAGAGCTGCTTGGAAGCCTGATGGTGTGTGAAGTTAGTGAGCCAAATGGAGTTGTTCTCGCCCAAGGACCACTTGGTTGATCCTTCTTCAATATGCCCTTCACCAACATGCAGTGTTTCCTTGATTGAATTAGCTCTCACACCAATATTTGCGTCTAGAGCCTTTGCATTGAGGGCTATCTGAAAACGGCTGTGGCGCTGAAGTTGCCTGTGAATGTGGAGTTGGTGGCATGTGAAACCCGCATGTGGAGCATTCGTTTGTGTGGGATGCTCACCAAGCTTCATTTCAGTCCTAGGCACTCAAAGGGCACTAATCATAGAGTGGGAAACTGAGTTTCCTTGAGAGCTGCTTGGAAGCCTGATGGTGTGTGAAGTTAGTGAGCCAAATGGAGTTGTTCTCTCCCAAGGACCACTCGGTTGATCCTTCTTCAATATGCCCTTCACCAACATGCAGTGTTTCCTTGATTGAATTAGCTCTCACACCAATATTTGCGTCTAGAGCCTTTGCATTGAGGGCTATCTGAAAGCGGCTGTGGCGCTGAAGTTGCCTGAGAATGTGGAGTTGGTGGCATGTGGAACCCGCATGTGGAGCATTCGTTTGTGTGGGATGCTCACCAAGCTTCATTTCAGTCCTAGGCACTCAAAGGGCACTAAGCATAGAGTGTGAAAACTGAGTTTCCTTGAGAGCTGCTTGGAAGCCTGATGGTGTGTGAAGTTAGTGAGCCAAATGGAGTTGTTCTCGCCCAAGGACCACTCGGCTGATCCTTCTTCAATATGCCCTTCACCAATATGCAGTGTTTCCTTGATTGAATTAGCTCTCACACCAATATTTACATCTAGAGGCTTTGCATTGAGGGCTATCTGAAAATGGCTGTGGCACTGAAGTTGCCTCTGAATGTGGAGTTGGTGGCATGTGAAACCCGCATGTGGAGCATTCGTTTGTGTGGGATGCTCTACCAGGTTCATTCCTAGATAATGAACTCAAAGGGCACTAAGCATAGAGTGTGAAAACTGAGTTTCCTTGAGAGCTGCTTGGAAGCCTGATGGTGTGTGAAGTTAGTGAGCCAAATGGAGTTGTTCTCCCACAAGAACCACTCGGCTGATCCTTCTTCAATATGCCCTTCACCAACATGCAGTGTTTCCTTGATTGAATTAGCTCTCACACCAATATTTGCGTCTAGAGCCTTTGCATTGAGGGCTATCTGAAAACGGCTGTGGCGCTGAAGTTGCCTGTGAATGTGGAGTTGGTGGCATGTGAAACCCGCATGTGGAGCATTCGTTTGTGTATGATGCTCACCAAGCTTCATTTCAGTCCTAGGCACTCAAAGGGCACTAATCATAGAGTGTGAAAACTGAGTTTCCTTGAGAGCTGCTTGGAAGCCTGATGGTGTGTGAAGTTAGTGAGCCAAATGGAGTTGTTCTCCCACAAGGACCACTTGGTTGATCCTTCTTCAATATGCCCTTCACCAACATGCAGTGTTTCCTTGATTGAATTAGCTCTCACACCAATATTTGCGTCTAGAGCCTTTGCATTGAGGGCTATCTGAAAACGGCTGTGGCACTGAAGTTGCCTGTGAATGTGGAGTTGGTGGCATGTGAAACCCGCATGTGGAGCATTCGTTTGTGTGGGATGCTCTACTAGATTCATTCCTAGATAATGCACTCAAAGGGCACTAATCATAGAGTGTGAAAACTGAGTTTCCTTGAGAGCTGCTTGGAAGCCTGATGGTGTGTGAAGTTAGTGAGCCAAATGGAGTTGTTCTCCCACAAGAACCACTCGGCTGATCCTTCTTCAATATGCCCTTCACCAACATGCAGTGTTTCCTTGATTGAATTAGCTCTCACACCAATATTTGCGTCTAGAGCCTTTGCATTGAGGGCTATCTGAAAATGGCTTTGGCGCTGAAGTTGCCTGAGAATGTGGAGTTGGTGGCATGTGGAACCCGCATGTGGAGCATTCGTTTGTGTGGGATGCTCACCAAGATTCATTTCAGTCCTAGGCACTCAAAGGGCACTAAGCATAGAGTGTGAAAACTGAGTTTCCTTGAGAGCTGCTTGGAAGCCTGATGGTGTGTGAAGTTAGTGAGCCAAATGGAGTTGTTCTCCCACAAGGACCACTCGGCTGATCCTTCTTAAATATGCCCTTCACCAATATGCACTGTTTCCTTGATTGAATTAGCTCTCACACCAATATTTACATCTAGAGGCTTTGCATTGAGGGCTATCTGAAAATGGCTGTGGCACTGAAGTTGCCTGAGAATGTGGAGTTGGTGGCATGTGAAACCCGCATGTGGAGCATTCGTTTGTGTGGGATGCTCAGCAAGCTTCAATTAAATCCAAGGCACACAAAGGGCACTAAGCATAGAGTGTGAAAACTGAGTTTCCTTGAGAGCTGCTTGGAAGCCTGATGGTGTGTGAAGTTAGTGAGCCAAATGGAGTTGTTCTTCCACAAGAACCACTTGGCTGATCCTTCTTCAATATGCCCTTCACCAACATGCAGTGTTTCCTTGATTGAATTAGCTCTCACACCAATATTTGCGTCTGGAACCTTTGCATTGAGGGCTATCTGAAAACGGCTGTGGCGCTGAAGTTGCCTGTGAATGTGGAGTTGGTGGCATGTGAAACCCGCATGTGGAGCATTCGTTTGTGTGGGATGCTCTACCAGATTCATTCTTAGATAATGCACTCAAAGGGCACTAATCATAGAGTGTGAAAACTGAGTTTCCTTGAGAGCTGCTTGGAAGCCTGATGGTGTGTGAAGTTAGTGAGCCAAATGGAGTTGTTCTCCCACAAGAACCACTCGGCTGATCCTTCTTCAATATGCCCTTCACCAACATGCAGTGTTTCCTTGATTGAATTAGCTCTCACACCAATATTTGCGTCTAGAACCTTTGCATTGAGGGCTATCTGAAAATGGCTGTGGCGCTGAAGTTGCCTGTGAATGTGGAGTTGGTGGCATGTGAAACCTGCATGTGGAGCATTCGTTTGTGTGGGATGCTCACCAAGCTTCATTTCAGTCCTAGGCACTCAAAGGGCACTAATCATAGAGTGTGAAAACTGAGTTTCCTTGAGAGCTGCTTGGAAGCCTGATGGTGTGTGAAGTTAGTGAGCCAAATGGAGTTGTTCTCGCACAAGGACCACTTGGTTGATTCTTCTTCAATATGCCCTTCACCAATATGCAGTGTTTCCTTGATTGAATTAGCTCTCACACCAATATTTGCGTCTAGAGCCTTTGCATTGAGGGCTATCTGAAAACACCTGTGGCGCTGAATTTGCCTGAGAATGTGGAGTTGGTGGCATGTGAAACCCGCATGTGGAGCATTCGTTTGTGTGGGATGCTCTACCAGGTTCATTCCTAGATAATGAACTCAAAGGGCACTAAGCATAGAGTGTGAAAACTGAGTTTCCTTGAGAGCTGCTTGGAAGCCTGATGGTGTGTGAAGTTAGTGAGCCAAATGGAGTTGTTCTCCCACAAGAACCACTCGGCTGATCCTTCTTCAATATGCCCTTCACCAACATGCAGTGTTTCCTTGATTGAATTAGCTCTCACACCAATATTTGCGTCTAGAGCCTTTGCATTGAGGGCTATCTGAAAACGGCTTTGGCGCTGAAGTTGCCTGTGAATGTGGAGTTGGTGGCATGTGAAACCCGCATGTGGAGCATTCGTTTGTGTGGGATGCTCTACCAGGTTCATTCCTAGATAATGCACTCAAAGGGTACTAAGCATAGAGTGTGAAAACTGAGTTTCCTTGAGAGCTGCTTGGAAGCCTGATGGTGTGTGAAGTTAGTGAGCCAAATGGAGTTGTTCTCCCACAGGAAACACTCGGCTGATCCTTCTTCAATATGCCCTTCACCAACATGCAGTGTTTCCTTGATTGAATTAGCTCTCACACCAATATTTGCGTCTAGAGCCTTTGCATTGAGGGCTATCTGAAAACGGCTGTGGCGCTGAAGTTGCCTGTGAATGTGGAGTTGGTGGCATGTGAAACCCGCATGTGGAGCATTCGTTTGTGTGGGATGCTCTACCAGGTTCATTCCTAGATAATGCACTCAAAGGGCACTAAGCATAGAGTGTGAAAACTGAGTTTCCTTGAGAGCTGCTTGGAAGCCTGATATTGTGTGAAGTTAGTGAGCCAAATGGAGTTGTTCTCCCACAAGAACCACTCGGCTGATCCTTCTTCAATATGCCCTTCACCAACATGCAGTGTTTTCTTGATTGAATTAGCTCTCACACCAATATTTGCATCTAGAGCCTTTGCATTGAGGGCTATCTGAAAATGGCTGTGGCGCTGAAGTTGCCTGAGAATGTGGAGTTGGTGGCATGTGGAACCCGCATGTGGAGCATTCGTTTGTGTGGGATGCTCACCAAGATTCATTTCAGTCCTAGGCACTCAAAGGGCACTAAGCATAGAGTGTGAAAACTGAGTTTCCTTGAGAGCTGCTTGGAAGCCTGATGGTGTGTGAAGTTAGTGAGCCAAATGGAGTTGTTCTCCCACAAGAACCACTCGGCTGATCTTTCTTCAATATGCCCTTCACCAACATGCAGTGTTTCCTTGATTGAATTAGCTCTCACACCAATATTTGTGCCTAGAGCCTTTGCATTGAGGGCTATCTGAAAATGGCTGTGGCGCTGAAGTTGCCTGAGAATGTGGAGTTGGTGGCATGTGAAACCCGCATGTGGAGCATTCGTTTGTGTGGGATGCTCACCAAGATTCATTTCAGTCCTAGGCACTCAAAGGGCACTAAGCATAGAGTGTGAAAACTGAGTTTCCTTGAGAGCTGCTTGGAAGCCTGATGGTGTGTGAAGTTAGTGAGCCAAATGGAGTTGTTCTCCCACAAGGACCACTAGGCTGATTCTTCTTCAATATGCCCTTCACCAATATGCACTGTTTCCTTGATTGAATTAGCTCTCACACCAATACTTACATCTAGAGAATTTGCATTGAGGGCTATCTGAAAATGGCTGTGGCACTGAAGTTGCCTGAGAATGTGGAGTTGGTGGCATGTGAAACCCGCATGTGGAGCATTCGTTTGTGTGGGATGTTCACCAAGCTTCATTTAAATCCAAGACACACAAAGGGCACTAAGCATAGAGTGTGAAAACTGAGTTTCCTTGAGAGCTGCTTGGAAGCCTGATGGTGTGTGAAGTTAGTGAGCCAAATGGAGTTGTTCTCCCACAAGAACCACTGGGCTGATCCTTCTTCAATATGCCCTTCACCAACATGCAGTGTTTCCTTGATTGAATTAGCTCTCACACCAATATTTGCGTCTAGAGCCTTTGCATTGAGGGCTATCTGAAAACGGCTGTGGCGCTGAAGTTGCCTGTGAATGTGGAGTTGGTGGCATGTGAAACCCGCATGTGGAGCATTCGTTTGTGTGGGATGCTCTACTAGATTCATTCCTAGATAATGCACTCAAAGGGCACTAAGCATAGAGTGTGAAAACTGAGTTTCCTTGAGAGCTGCTTGGAAGCCTGATGGTGTGTGAAGTTAGTGAGCCAAATGGAGTTGTTCTCCCACAAGAACCACTCGGCTGATCCTTCTTCAATATGCCCTTCAGCAACATGCAATGTTTCCTTGATTGAATTACCTCTCACACCAATATTTTCGTCTAGAGCCTTTGCATTGAGGGCTATCTGAAAACGGCTGTGGCGCTGAAGTTGCCTGTGAATGTGGAGTTGGTGGCATGTGAAACCCGCATGTGGAGCATTCGTTTGTGTGGGATGCTCACCAAGCTTCATTTCAGTCCTAGGCACACAAAGGGCACTAATCATAGAGTGTGAAAACTGAGTTTCCTTGAGAGCTGCTTGGAAGCCTGATGGTGTGTGAAGTTAGTGAGCCAAATGGAGTTGTTCTCCCACAAGAACCACTCGGCTGATCCTTCTTCAATATGCCCTTCACCAACATGCAGTGTTTCCTTGATTGAATTAGCTCTCACACCAATATTTGCGTCTAGAGCCTTTGCATTGAGGGCTATCTGAAAACGGCTGTGGCGCTGAAGTTGCCTGTGAATGTGGAGTTGGTGGCATGTGAAACCCGCATGTGGAGCATTCGTTTGTGTGGGATGCTCTACCAGGTTCATTCCTAGATAATGCACTCAAAGGGCACTAAGCATAGAGTGTGAAAACTGAGTTTCCTTGAGAGCTGCTTGGAAGCCTGATGGTGTGTGAAGTTAGTGAGCCAAATGGAGTTGTTCTCCCACAAGAACCACTCGGCTGATCCTTCTTTCACCAATATGCCCTTCACCAACATGCAGTGTTTCCTTGATTGAATTAGCTCTCACACCAATATTTGCGTCTAGAGCCTTTGCATTGAGGGCTATCTGAAAACGGCTGTGGCGCTGAAGTTGCCTGAGAATGTGGAGTTGGTGGCATGTGAAACCCGCATGTGGAGCATTCGTTTGTGTGGGATGCTCTACTAGATTCATTCCTAGATAATGCACTCAAAGGGCACTAAGCATAGAGTGTGAAAACTGAGTTTCCTTGAGAGCTGCTTGGAAGCCTGATGGTGTGTGAAGTTAGTGAGCCAAATAGAGCTGTTCTCCCCACAAGAACCACTCGGCTGATCCTTCTTCAATATGCCCTTCAGCAACATGCAGTGTTTCCTTGATTGAATTAGCTCTCACACCAATATTTGCGTCTAGAGCCTTTGCATTGAGGGCTATCTGAAAACACCTGTGGCGCTGAATTTGCCTGAGAATGTGGAGTTGGTGGCATGTGAAACCCGCATGTGGAGCATTCGTTTGTGTGGGATGCTCTACCAGGTTCATTCCTAGATAATGAACTCAAAGGGCAGTAAGCATAGAGTGTGAAAACTGAGTTTCCTTGAGAGCTGCTTGGAAGCCTGATGGTGTGTGAAGTTAGTGAGCCAAATGGAGTTGTTCTCCCACAAGAACCACTCGGCTGATCCTTCTTCAATATGCCCTTCACCAACATGCAGTGTTTCCTTGATTGAATTAGCTCTCACACCAATATTTGCGTCTAGAGCCTTTGCATTGAGGGCTATCTGAAAACGGCTGTGGCGCTGAAGTTGCCTGTGAATGTGGAGTTGGTGGCATGTGAAACCCGCATGTGGAGCATTCGTTTGTGTGGGATGCTCTACCAGGTTCATTCCTAGATAATGCACTCAAAGGGCACTAAGCATAGAGTGTGAAAACTGAGTTTCCTTGAGAGCTGCTTGGAAGCCTGATGGTGTGTGAAGTTAGTGAGCCAAATGGAGTTGTTCTCCCACAAGAACCACTCGGCTGATCCTTCTTCAATATGCCCTTCACCAACATGCAGTGTTTCCTTGATTGAATTAGCTCTCACACCAATATTTGCGTCTAGAGGCTTTGCATTGAGGGCTATCTGAAAATGGCTGTGGCGCTGAAGTTGCCTGAGAATGTGGAGTTGGTGGCATGTGGAACCTGCATGTGGAGCATTCGTTTGTGTGGGATGCTCACCAAGATTCATTTCAATCCTAGGCACTCAAAGGGCACTAAGCATAGAGTGTGAAAACTGAGTTTCCTTGAGAGCTGCTTGGAAGCCTGATGGTGTGTGAAGTTAGTGAGCCAAATGGAGTTGTTCTCCCACAAGAACCACTCGGCTGATCCTTCTTCAATATGCCCTTCACCAACATGCAGTGTTTCCTTGATTGAATTAGCTCTCACACCAATATTTGCGTCTAGAGCCTTTGCATTGAGGGCTATCTGAAAATGGCTGTGGCGCTGAAGTTGCCTGTGAATGTGGAGTTGGTGGCAAGTGGAACCCCCATGTGGAGCATTCGTTTGTGTGGGATGCTCTACCAGGTTCATTCCTACATAATGCACCCAAAGGGCACTAAGCATAGAGTGTGAAAACTGAGTTTCCTTGAGAGCTGCTTGGAAGCCTGATGGTGTGTGAAGTTAGTGAGCCAAATGGAGTTGTTCTCCCACAAGAACCACTCGGCTGATCCTTCTTCAATATGCCCTTCACCAACATGCAGTGTTTCCTTGATTGAATTAGCTCTCACACCAATATTTGCGTCTAGAGCCTTTGCATTGAGGGCTATCTGAAAATGGCTGTGGCGCTGAAGTTGCCTGAGAATGTGGAGTTGGTGACATGTGGAACCCGCATGTGGAGCATTCGTTTGTGTGGGATGCTCACCAAGCTGCATTTCAGTCCTAGGCACTCAAAGGGCACTAAGCATAGAGTGTGAAAACTGAGTTTCCTTGAGAGCTGCTTGGAAGCCTGATGGTGTGTGAAGTTAGTGAGCCAAATGGAGTTGTTCTCCCACAAGAACCACTCGGCTGATCCTTCTTCAATATGCCCTTCACCAACATGCAGTGTTTCCTTGATTGAATTAGCTCTCACACCAATATTTACATCTAGAGGCTTTGCATTGAGGGCTATCTGAAAATGGCTGTGGCACTGAAGTTGCCTGAGAATGTGGAGTTGGTGGCATGTGAAACCCGCATGTGGAGCATTCGTTTGTGTGGGATGCTCAGCAAGCTTCAATTAAATCCAAGGCACACAAAGGGCACTAAGCATAGAGTGTGAAAACTGAGTTTCCTTGAGAGCTGCTTGGAAGCCTGATGGTGTGTGAAGTTAGTGAGCCAAATGGAGTTGTTCTCCCACAAGAACCACTCGGCTGATCCTTCTTCAATATGCCCTTCACCAACATGCAGTGTTTCCTTGATTGAATTAGCTCTCACACCAATATTTGCGTCTAGAGCCTTTGCATTGAGGGCTATCTGAAAACGGCTGTGGCGCTGAAGTTGCCTGAGAATGTGGAGTTGGTGGCATGTGAAACCCGCATGTGGAGCATTGGTTTGTGTGGGATGCTCTACTAGATTCATTCCTAGATAATGTACTCAAAGGGCACTAAGCATAGAGTGTGAAAACTGAGTTTCCTTGAGAGCTGCTTGGAAGCCTGATGGTGTGTGAAGTTAGTGAGCCAAATGGAGTTGTTCTCCCACAAGAACCACTCGGCTGATCCTTCTTCAATATGCCCTTCACCAACATGCAGTGTTTCCTTGATTGAATTAGCTCTCACACCAATATTTGCGTCTAGAACCTTTGCATTGAGGGCTATCTGAAAACGGCTGTGGCGCTGAAGTTGCCTGTGAATGTGGAGTTGGTGGCATGTGAAACCCGCATGTGGAGCATTCGTTTGTGTGGGATGCTCTACCAGGTTCATTCCTAGATAATGCACTCAAAGGGCACTAAGCATAGAGTGTGAAAACTGAGTTTCCTTGAGAGCTGCTTGGAAGCCTGATGGTGTGTGAAGTTAGTGAGCCAAATGGAGTTGTTCTCCCACAAGAACCACTCGGCTGATCCTTCTTCAATATGCCCTTCACCAACATGCAGTGTTTCCTTGATTGAATTAGCTCTCACACCAATATTTGCGTCTAGAACCTTAGCATTGAGGGCTATCTGAAAACAGCTGTGGCGCTGAAGTTGCCTGTGAATGTGGAGTTGGTGGCATGTGAAACCCGCATGTGGAGCATTCGTTTGTGTGGGATGCTCTACCAGGTTCATTCCTAGATAATGCACTCAAAGGGCACTAAGCATAGAGTGTGAAAACTGAGTTTCCTTGAGAGCTGCTTGGAAGCCTGATGGTGTGTGAAGTTAGTGAGCCAAATGGAGTTGTTCTCCCACAAGAACCACTCGGCTGATCCTTCTTCAATATGCCCTTCACCAACATGCAGTGTTTCCTTGATTGAATTAGCTCTCACACCAATATTTACATCTAGAGGCTTTGCATTGAGGGCTATCTGAAAATGGCTTTGGCACTGAAGTTGCCTGAGAATGTGGAGTTGGTGGCATGTGAAACCCGCATGTGGAGCATTCGTTTGTGTGGGATGCTCACCAAGCTTCATTTAAATCCAAGGCACTCAAAGGGCACTAAGCATAGAGTGTGAAAACTGAGTTTCCTTGAGAGCTGCTTGGAAGCCTGATGGTGTGTGAAGTTAGTGAGCCAAATGGAGTTGTTCTCCCACAAGAACCACTCGGCTGATCCTTCTTCAATCTGCCCTTCACCAACATGCAGTGTTTCATTGATTGAATTAGCTCTCACACCAATATTTGCGTCTAGAGCCTTTGCATTGAGGGCTATCTGAAAACGGCTGTGGCGCTGAAGTTGCCTGTGAATGTGGAGTTGGTGGCATGTGAAACCCGCATGTGGAGCATTCGTTTGTGTAGGATGTTCAGCAAGCTTCATTTCAGTCCTAGGCACACAAAGGGCACAAAGCATAGAGTGTGAAAACTGAGTTTCCTTGAGAGCTGCTTGGAAACCTGATGGTGTGTGAAGTTAGTGAGCCAAATGGAGTTGTTCTCCCACAAGAACCACTCGGCTGATCCTTCTTCAATATGCCCTTCACCAACATGCAGTGTTTCCTTGATTGAATTAGCTCTCACACCAATATTTGCATCTAGAGCCTTTGCATTGAGGGCTATCTGAAAATGGCTTTGGCGCTGAAGTTGACTGAGAATGTGGAGTTGGTGGCATGTGGAACCCGCATGTGGAGCATTCGTTTGTGTGGGATGCTCACCAAGCTTCATTTCAATCCAAGGCACACAAAGGGCACTAAGGATAGAGTGTGAAAACTGAGTTTCCTTGAGAGCTGCTTGGAAGCCTGATGGTGTGTGAAGTTAGTGAGCCAAATGGAGTTGTTCTCCCACAAGAACCACTCGGCTGATCCTTCTTCAATATGCCCTTCACCAACATGCAGTGTTTCCTTGATTGAATTAGCTCTCACACCAATATTTGCGTCTAGAGCCTTTGCATTGAGGGCTATCAAAAAACGGCTGTGGCGCTGAAGTTGCCTGTGAATGTGGAGTTGGTGGCATGTGAAACCCGCATGTGGAGCATTCGTTTGTGTGGGATGCTCTACCAGGTTCATTCCTAGATAATGCACTCGAAGGGCACTAAGCATAGAGTGTGAAAACTGAGTTTCCTTGAGAGCTGCTTGGAAGCCTGATGGTGTGTGAAGTTAGTGAGCCAAATGGAGTTGTTCTCCCACAAGAACCACTCGGCTGATCCTTCTTCAATATGCCCTTCACCAACATGCAGTGTTTCCTTGATTGAATTAGCTCTCACACCAATATTTGCGTCTAGAGCCTTTGCATTGAGGGCTATCTGAAAACGGCTGTGGCGCTGAAGTTGCCTGTGAATGTGGAGTTGGTGGCATGTGAAACCCGCATGTGGAGCATTCGTTTGTGTGGGATGCTCTACTAGATTCATTCCTAGATAATGCACTCGAAGGGCACTAAGCATAGAGTGTGAAAACTGAGTTTCCTTGAGAGCTGCTTAGAAGCCTGATGGTGTGTGAAATTAGTGAGCCAAATGGAGTTGTTCTCCCACAAGAACCACTCGGCTGATCCTTCTTCAATATGCCCTTCACCAACATGCAGTGTTTCCTTGATTGAATTAGCTCTCACACCAATATTTGCGTCTAGAACCTTTGCATTGAGGGCTATCTGAAAACGGCTGTGGCGCTGAAGTTGCCTGATAATGTGGAGTTGGTGGCATGTGAAACCCGAATGTGGAGCATTCGTTTGTGTGTAATGCTCAGCAAGCTTCATTTCAGTCCTAGGCACACAAAGGGCACTAAGCATAGAGTGTGAAAACTGAGTTTCCTTGAGAGCTGCTTGGAAGCCTGATGGTGTGTGAAGTTAGTGAGCCAAATGGAGTTGTTCTCCCACAAGAACCACTCGACTGATCCTTCTTCAATATGCCCTTCACCAACATGCAGTGTTTCCTTGATTGAATTAGCTCTCACACCAATATTTGGTCTAGAGCCTTTGCATTGAGGCCTATCTGAAAACGGCTGTGGCGCTGAAGTTGCCTGTGAATGTGGAGTTGGTGGCATGTGAAACCCGCATGTGGAGCATTCGTTTGTGTGGGATGCTCTACCAGGTTCATTCCTAGATAATGCACTCAAAGGGCACTAAGCATAGAGTGTGAAAACTGAGTTTCCTTGAGAGCTGCTTGGAAGCCTGATGGTGTGTGAAGTTAGTGAGCCAAATGGAGTTGTTCTCCCACAAGAACCACTCGGCTGATCCTTCTTCAATATGCCCTTCACCAACATGCAGTGTTTCCTTGATTGAATTAGCTCTCACACCAATATTTGCGTCTAGAGCCTTTGCATTGAGGGCTATCTGAAAACGGCTGTGGCACTGAAGTTGCCTGTGAATGTGGAGTTGGTGGCATGTGAAACCCGCATGTGGAGCATTGGTTTGTGTGGGATGCTCTACCAGGTTCATTCCTAGATAATGCACTCAAAGGGCACTAAGCATAGAGTGTGAAAACTGAGTTTCCTTGAGAGCTGCTTGGAAGCCTGATGGTGTGTGAAGTTAGTGAGCCAAATGGAGTTGTTTTCCCACAAGAACCACTCGGCTGATCCTTCTTCAATATGCCCTTCACCAACATGCAGTGTTTCCTTGATTGAATTAGCTCTCACACCAATATTTGCGTCTAGAGCCTTTGCATTGAGGGCTATCTGAAAGCGGCTGTGGCGCTGAAGTTGCCTGAGAATGTGGAGTTGGTGGCATGTGGAACCCGCATGCGGGGCATTCGTTTGTGTGGGATGCTCACCAAGCTGCATTTCAATCCAAGGCACACAAAGGGCACTAAGCATAGAGTGTGAAAACTGAGTTTCCTTGAGAGCTGCTTGGAAGCCTGATGGTGTGTGAAGTTCGTGAGCCAAATGGAGTTGTTCTCGCACAAGAACTACTCGACTGATTCTTCTTAATATGCCCTTCACCAACATGCAGTGTTTCCTTGATTGAATTAGCTCTCACACCAATATTTGCGTCTAGAGCCTTTGCATTGAGGGCTATCTGAAAACGGCTGTGGCGCTGAAGTTGTGTGAAAATGTGGAGTTGGTGGCATGTGAAACCCGCATGTGGAGCATTCGTTTGTGTGGGATGCTCACCAAGTTTCAGTTCAGTCCTAGGCACACAAGTGGCACTAAGCATAGAGTGTGAAAACTGAGTTTCCTTGAGAGCTGCTTGGAGCCTGATGGTGTGTGAAGTTAGTGAGCCAAATGGAGTTGTTCTCCCACAAGAACCACTCGGCTGATCCTTCTTCAATATGCCCTTCACCAACATGCAGTGTTTCCTTGATTGAATTAGCTCTCACACCAATATTTGCGTCTAGAGCCTTTGCATTGAGGGCTATCTGAAAACGGCTGTGGCGCTGAAGTTGCCTGTGAATGTGGAGTTGGTGGCATGTGAAACCCGCATGTGGAGCATTCGTTTGTGTGGGATGCTCTACCAGGTTCATTCCTAGATAATGCACTCAAAGGGCACTAAGCATAGAGTGTGAAAACTGAGTTTCCTTGAGAGCTGCTTGGAAGCCTGATGGTGTGTGAAGTTCGTGAGCCAAATGGAGTTCTTCTTGCACAAGGACCACTTGGTTGATTGTTCTTCAATATGCCCTTCACCAACATGCAGTGTTTCCTTGATTGAATTAGCTCTCACACCAATATTTGCGTCTAGAGCCTTTGCATTGAGGGCTATCTGAAAACGGCTGTGGCGCTGAAGTTGCCTGTGAATGTGGAGTTGGTGGCATGTGAAACCTGCATGTGTTGCATTGGTTTGTGTGGGATGCTCTACCAGGTTCATTCCTAGATAATGCACTCAAAGGGCACTAAGCATAGAGTGTGAAAACTGAGTTTCCTTGAGAGCTGCTTGGAAGCCTGATGGTGTGTGAAGTTAGTGAGCCAAATGGAGTTGTTCTCCCACAAGAACCACTCGGCTGATCCTTCTTCAATATGCCCTTCACCAACATGCAGTGTTTCCTTGATTGAATTAGCTCTCACACCAATATTTGCGTCTAGAGCCTTTGCATTGAGGGCTATCTAAAAAAACATGTGGCACTGAAGTTGCTTGAAAATGTGGAGTTGGTGGCATGTGAAACCCGCATGTGGAGCATTCGTTTGTGTGGGATGCTAAACAAGCTTCATTTCAGTCCAAGGCACACAAAGGGCACTAAGCGTAGAGTGTGAAAACTGAGTTTCCTTGAGAGCTGCTTGGAAGCCTGATGGTGTGTGAAGTTCGTGAGCCAAATGGAGTTGTTCTCGCACAAGAACTACTCGACTGATTCTTCTTAATATGCCCTTCACCAACATGCAGTGTTTCCTTGATTGAATTAGCTCTCACACCAATATTTGCGTCTAGAGCCTTTGCATTGAGGGCTATCTGAAAACGGCTGTGGCGCTGAAGTTGTGTGAAAATGTGGAGTTGGTGGCATGTGAAACCCGCATGTGGAGCATTCGTTTGTGTGGGATGCTCACCAAGTTTCAGTTCAGTCCTAGGCACGCAAGTGGCACTAAGCATAGAGTGTGAAAACTGAGTTTCCTTGAGAGCTGCTTGGAGCCTGATGGTGTGTGAAGTTAGTGAGCCAAATGGAGTTGTTCTCCCACAAGAACCACTCGGCTGATCCTTCTTCAATATGCCCTTCACCAACATGCAGTGTTTCCTTGATTGAATTAGCTCTCACACCAATATTTGCGTCTAGAGCCTTTGCATTGAGGGCTATCTGAAAACGGCTGTGGCGCTGAAGTTGCCTGTGAATGTGGAGTTGGTGGCATGTGAAACCCGCATGTGGAGCATTCGTTTGTGTGGGATGCTCTACCAGGTTCATTCCTAGATAATGCACTCAAAGGGCACTAAGCATAGAGTGTGAAAACTGAGTTTCCTTGAGAGCTGCTTGGAAGCCTGATGGTGTGTGAAGTTAGTGAGCCAAATGGAGTTGTTCTCCCACAAGAACCACTCGGCTGATCCTTCTTCAATATGCCCTTCACCAACATGCAGTGTTTCCTTGATTGAATTAGCTCTCACACCAATATTTACATCTAGAGGCTTTGCATTGAGGGCTATCTGAAAATGGCTTTGGCACTGAAGTTGCCTGAGAATGTGGAGTTGGTGGCATGTGAAACCCGCATGTGGAGCATTCGTTTGTGTGGGATGCTCACCAAGCTTCATTTAAATCCAAGGCACTCAAAGGGCACTAAGCATAGAGTGTGAAAACTGAGTTTCCTTGAGAGCTGCTTGGAAGCCTGATGGTGTGTGAAGTTAGTGAGCCAAATGGAGTTGTTCTCCCACAAGAACCACTCGGCTGATCCTTCTTCAATCTGCCCTTCACCAACATGCAGTGTTTCCTTGATTGAATTAGCTCTCACACCAATATTTGCGTCTAGAGCCTTTGCATTGAGGGCTATCTGAAAACGGCTGTGGCGCTGAAGTTGCCTGTGAATGTGGAGTTGGTGGCATGTGAAACCCGCATGTGGAGCATTCGTTTGTGTAGGATGTTCAGCAAGCTTCATTTCAGTCCTAGGCACACAAAGGGCACAAAGCATAGAGTGTGAAAACTGAGTTTCCTTGAGAGCTGCTTGGAAACCTGATGGTGTGTGAAGTTAGTGAGCCAAATGGAGTTGTTCTCCCACAAGAACCACTCGGCTGATCCTTCTTCAATATGCCCTTCACCAACATGCAGTGTTTCCTTGATTGAATTAGCTCTCACACCAATATTTGCATCTAGAGCCTTTGCATTGAGGGCTATCTGAAAATGGCTTTGGCGCTGAAGTTGACTGAGAATGTGGAGTTGGTGGCATGTGGAACCCGCATGTGGAGCATTCGTTTGTGTGGGATGCTCACCAAGCTTCATTTCAATCCAAGGCACACAAAGGGCACTAAGGATAGAGTGTGAAAACTGAGTTTCCTTGAGAGCTGCTTGGAAGCCTGATGGTGTGTGAAGTTAGTGAGCCAAATGGAGTTGTTCTCCCACAAGAACCACTCGGCTGATCCTTCTTCAATATGCCCTTCACCAACATGCAGTGTTTCCTTGATTGAATTAGCTCTCACACCAATATTTGCGTCTAGAGCCTTTGCATTGAGGGCTATCAAAAAACGGCTGTGGCGCTGAAGTTGCCTGTGAATGTGGAGTTGGTGGCATGTGAAACCCGCATGTGGAGCATTCGTTTGTGTGGGATGCTCTACCAGGTTCATTCCTAGATAATGCACTCGAAGGGCACTAAGCATAGAGTGTGAAAACTGAGTTTCCTTGAGAGCTGCTTGGAAGCCTGATGGTGTGTGAAGTTAGTGAGCCAAATGGAGTTGTTCTCCCACAAGAACCACTCGGCTGATCCTTCTTCAATATGCCCTTCACCAACATGCAGTGTTTCCTTGATTGAATTAGCTCTCACACCAATATTTGCGTCTAGAGCCTTTGCATTGAGGGCTATCTGAAAACGGCTGTGGCGCTGAAGTTGCCTGTGAATGTGGAGTTGGTGGCATGTGAAACCCGCATGTGGAGCATTCGTTTGTGTGGGATGCTCTACTAGATTCATTCCTAGATAATGCACTCGAAGGGCACTAAGCATAGAGTGTGAAAACTGAGTTTCCTTGAGAGCTGCTTAGAAGCCTGATGGTGTGTGAAATTAGTGAGCCAAATGGAGTTGTTCTCACACAAGAACCACTCGGCTGATCCTTCTTCAATATGCCCTTCACCAACATGCAGTGTTTCCTTGATTGAATTAGCTCTCACACCAATATTTGCGTCTAGAACCTTTGCATTGAGGGCTATCTGAAAACGGCTGTGGCGCTGAAGTTGCCTGATAATGTGGAGTTGGTGGCATGTGAAACCCGCATGTGGAGCATTCGTTTGTGTGTAATGTTCAGCAAGCTTCATTTCAGTCCTAGGCACACAAAGGGCACTAAGCATAGAGTGTGAAAACTGAGTTTCCTTGAGAGCTGCTTGGAAGCCTGATGGTGTGTGAAGTTAGTGAGCCAAATGGAGTTGTTCTCCCACAAGAACCACTCGACTGATCCTTCTTCAATATGCCCTTCACCAACATGCAGTGTTTCCTTGATTGAATTAGCTCTCACACCAATATTTGGTCTAGAGCCTTTGCATTGAGGCCTATCTGAAAACGGCTGTGGCGCTGAAGTTGCCTGTGAATGTGGAGTTGGTGGCATGTGAAACCCGCATGTGGAGCATTCGTTTGTGTGGGATGCTCTACCAGGTTCATTCCTAGATAATGCACTCAAAGGGCACTAAGCATAGAGTGTGAAAACTGAGTTTCCTTGAGAGCTGCTTGGAAGCCTGATGGTGTGTGAAGTTAGTGAGCCAAATGGAGTTGTTCTCCCACAAGAACCACTCGGCTGATCCTTCTTCAATATGCCCTTCACCAACATGCAGTGTTTCCTTGATTGAATTAGCTCTCACACCAATATTTGCGTCTAGAGCCTTTGCATTGAGGGCTATCTGAAAACGGCTGTGGCACTGAAGTTGCCTGTGAATGTGGAGTTGGTGGCATGTGAAACCCGCATGTGGAGCATTGGTTTGTGTGGGATGCTCTACCAGGTTCATTCCTAGATAATGCACTCAAAGGGCACTAAGCATAGAGTGTGAAAACTGAGTTTCCTTGAGAGCTGCTTGGAAGCCTGATGGTGTGTGAAGTTAGTGAGCCAAATGGAGTTGTTTTCCCACAAGAACCACTCGGCTGATCCTTCTTCAATATGCCCTTCACCAACATGCAGTGTTTCCTTGATTGAATTAGCTCTCACACCAATATTTGCGTCTAGAGCCTTTGCATTGAGGGCAATCTGAAAGCGGCTGTGGCGCTGAAGTTGCCTGAGAATGTGGAGTTGGTGGCATGTGGAACCCGCATGCGGGGCATTCGTTTGTGTGGGATGCTCACCAAGCTGCATTTCAATCCAAGGCACACAAAGGGCACTAAGCATAGAGTGTGAAAACTGAGTTTCCTTGAGAGCTGCTTGGAAGCCTGATGGTGTGTGAAGTTCGTGAGCCAAATGGAGTTGTTCTCGCACAAGAACTACTAGACTGATTCTTCTTAATATGCCCTTCACCAACATGCAGTGTTTCCTTGATTGAATTAGCTCTCACACCAATATTTGCGTCTAGAGCCTTTGCATTGAGGGCTATCTGAAAACGGCTGTGGCGCTGAAGTTGTGTGAAAATGTGGAGTTGGTGGCATGTGAAACCCGCATGTGGAGCATTCGTTTGTGTGGGATGCTCACCAAGTTTCAGTTCAGTCCTAGGCACACAAGTGGCACTAAGCATAGAGTGTGAAAACTGAGTTTCCTTGAGAGCTGCTTGGAGCCTGATGGTGTGTGAAGTTAGTGAGCCAAATGGAGTTGTTCTCCCACAAGAACCACTCGGCTGATCCTTCTTCAATATGCCCTTCACCAACATGCAGTGTTTCCTTGATTGAATTAGCTCTCACACCAATATTTGCGTCTAGAGCCTTTGCATTGAGGGCTATCTGAAAACGGCTGTGGCGCTGAAGTTGCCTGTGAATGTGGAGTTGGTGGCATGTGAAACCCGCATGTGGAGCATTCGTTTGTGTGGGATGCTCTACCAGGTTCATTCCTAGATAATGCACTCAAAGGGCACTAAGCATAGAGTGTGAAAACTGAGTTTCCTTGAGAGCTGCTTGGAAGCCTGATGGTGTGTGAAGTTCGTGAGCCAAATGGAGTTCTTCTTGCACAAGGACCACTTGGTTGATTGTTCTTCAATATGCCCTTCACCAACATGCAGTGTTTCCTTGATTGAATTAGCTCTCACACCAATATTTGCGTCTAGAGCCTTTGCATTGAGGGCTATCTGAAAACACCTGTGGCGCTGAAGTTGCCTGTGAATGTGGAGTTGGTGGCATGTGAAACCTGCATGTGTTGCATTGGTTTGTGTGGGATGCTCTACCAGGTTCATTCCTAGATAATGCACTCAAAGGGCACTAAGCATAGAGTGTGAAAACTGAGTTTCCTTGAGAGCTGCTTGGAAGCCTGATGGTGTGTGAAGTTAGTGAGCCAAATGGAGTTGTTCTCCCACAAGAACCACTCGGCTGATCCTTCTTCAATATGCCCTTCACCAACATGCAGTGTTTCCTTGATTGAATTAGCTCTCACACCAATATTTGCGTCTAGAGCCTTTGCATTGAGGGCTATCTAAAAAAACATGTGGCACTGAAGTTGCTTGAAAATGTGGAGTTGGTGGCATGTGAAACCCGCATGTGGAGCATTCGTTTGTGTGGGATGCTAAACAAGCTTCATTTCAGTCCAAGGCACACAAAGGGCACTAAGCGTAGAGTGTGAAAACTGAGTTTCCTTGAGAGCTGCTTGGAAGCCTGATGGTGTGTGAAGTTCGTGAGCCAAATGGAGTTGTTCTCGCACAAGAACTACTCGACTGATTCTTCTTAATATGCCCTTCACCAACATGCAGTGTTTCCTTGATTGAATTAGCTCTCACACCAATATTTGCGTCTAGAGCCTTTGCATTGAGGGCTATCTGAAAACGGCTGTGGCGCTGAAGTTGTGTGAAAATGTGGAGTTGGTGGCATGTGAAACCCGCATGTGGAGCATTCGTTTGTGTGGGATGCTCACCAAGTTTCAGTTCAGTCCTAGGCACGCAAGTGGCACTAAGCATAGAGTGTGAAAACTGAGTTTCCTTGAGAGCTGCTTGGAGCCTGATGGTGTGTGAAGTTAGTGAGCCAAATGGAGTTGTTCTCCCACAAGAACCACTCGGCTGATCCTTCTTCAATATGCCCTTCACCAACATGCAGTGTTTCCTTGATTGAATTAGCTCTCACACCAATATTTGCGTCTAGAGCCTTTGCATTGAGGGCTATCTGAAAACGGCTGTGGCGCTGAAGTTGCCTGTGAATGTGGAGTTGGTGGCATGTGAAACCCGCATGTGGAGCATTCGTTTGTGTGGGATGCTCTACCAGGTTCATTCCTAGATAATGCACTCAAAGGGCACTAAGCATAGAGTGTGAAAACTGAGATTCCTTGAGAGCTGCTTGGAAGCCTGATGGTGTGTGAAGTTAGTGAGCCAAATGGAGTTGTTCTCGCACAAGGACCACTTGGTTGATCGTTCTTCAATATGCCCTTCACCAACATGCAGTGTTTCCTTGATTGAATTAGCTCTCACACCAATATTTGGTCTAGAGCCTTTGCATTGAGGGCTATCTGAAAACGGCTGTGGCGCTGAAGTTGCCTGTGAATGTGGAGTTGGTGGCATGTGAAACCCGCATGTGGAGCATTCGTTTGTGTGGGATGCTCTACCAGGTACATTCCTAAATAATGCACTCAAAGGGCACTAAGCATAGAGTGTGAAAACTGAGTTTCCTTGAGAGCTGCTTGGAAGCCTGATGGTGTGTGAAGTTCGTCAGCCAAATGGAGTTGTTCTCGCACAAGGACCACTTGGTTGATCGTTCTTCAATATGCCCTTCACCAACATGCAGTGTTTCCTTGATTGAATTAGCTCTCACACCAATATTTGCGTCTAGAGCCTTTGCATTGAGGGCTATCTGAAAACGGCTGTGGCGCTGAAGTTGCCTGTGAATGTGGAGTTGGTGGCATGTGAAACCCGCATGTGGAGCATTGGTTTGTGTGGGATGCTCTACCAGGTTCATTCCTAGATAATGCACTCAAAGGGCACTAAGCATAGAGTGTGAAAACTGAGTTTCCTTGAGAGCTGCTTGGAAGCCTGATGGTGTGTGAAGTTAGTGAGCCAAATGGAGTTGTTCTCCCACAAGAACCACTCGGCTGATCCTTCTTCAATATGCCCTTCACCAACATGCAGTGTTTCCTTGATTGAATTAGCTCTCACACCAATATTTGCGTCTAGAGCCTTTGCCTTGAGGGCTATCTAAAAAAACATGTGGCACTGAAGTTGCTTGAAAATGTGGAGTTGGTGGCATGTGAAACCCGCATGTGGAGCATTCGTTTGTGTGGGATGCTAACCAAGCTTCTTTTCAGTCCTAGGCACACAAAGGGCACTAAGCGTAGAGTGTGAAAACTGAGTTTCCTTGAGAGCTGCTTGGAAGCCTGATGGTGTGTGACGTTAGTGAGCCAAATGGAGTTGTTCTCGCACAAGAACTACTCGACTGATTCTTCTTAATATGCCCTTCACCAACATGCAGTGTTTCCTTGATTGAATTAGCTCTCACACCAATATTTGCGTCTAGAGCCTTTGCATTGAGGGCTATCTGAAAACAGCTGTGGCGCTGAAGTTGTGTGAAAATGTGGAGTTGGTGGCATGTGAAACCCGCATGTGGAGCATTCGTTTGTGTGGGATGCTCACCAAGTTTCATTTCAGTCCTAGGCACACAAGGGGCACTAAGCATAGAGTGTGAAAACTGAGTTTCCTTGAGAGCTGCTTGGAGCCTGATGGTGTGTGAAGTTAGTGAGCCAAATGGAGTTGTTCTCCCACAAGAACCACTCGGCTGATCCTTCTTCAATATGCCCTTCACCAACATGCAGTGTTTCCTTGATTGAATTAGCTCTCACACCAATATTTGCGTCTAGAGCCTTTGCATTGAGGGCTATCTGAAAACGGCTGTGGCGCTGAAGTTGCCTGTGAATGTGGAGTTGGTGGCATGTGAAACCCGCATGTGGAGCATTCGTTTGTGTGGGATGCTCTACCAGGTTCATTCCTAGATAATGCACTCAAAGGGCACTAAGCATAGAGTGTGAAAACTGAGTTTCCTTGATAGCTGCTTGGAAGCCTGATGGTGTGTGAAGTTAGTGAGCCAAATGGAGTTGTTCTCCCACAAGAACCACTCGGCTGATCCTTCTTCAATATGCCCTTCACCAACATGCAGTGTTTCCTTGATTGAATTAGCTCTCACACCAATATTTGCGTCTAGAGCCTTTGCATTGAGGGCTATCTAAAAAAACATGTGGCACTGAAGTTGCTTGAAAATGTGGAGTTGGTGGCATGTGAAACCCGCATGTGGAGCATTCGTTTGTGTGGGATGCTAACCAAGCTTCATTTCAGTCCTAGGCACACAAAGGGCACTAAGCGTAGAGTGTGAAAACTGAGTTTCCTTGAGAGCTGCTTGGAAGCCTGATGGTGTGTGAAGTTCGTGAGCCAAATGGAGTTGTTCTCGCACAAGAACTACTCGACTGATTCTTCTTAATATGCCCTTCACCAACATGCAGTGTTTCCTTGATTGAATTAGCTCTCACACCAATATTTGGTCTAGAGCCTTTGCATTGAGGGCTATCTGAAAACGGCTGTGGCGCTGAAGTTGTGTGAAAATGTGGAGTTGGTGGCATGTGAAACCCGCATGTGGAGCATTCGTTTGTGTGGGATGCTCACCAAGTTTCAGTTCAGTCCTAGGCACGCAAGTGGCACTAAGCATAGAGTGTGAAAACGGAGTTTCCTTGAGAGCTGCTTGGAGCCTGATGGTGTGTGAAGTTAGTGAGCCAAATGGAGTTGTTCTCCCACAAGAACCACTCGGCTGATCCTTCTTCAATATGCCCTTCACCAACATGCAGTGTTTCCTTGATTGAATTAGCTCTCACACCAATATTTGCGTCTAGAGCCTTTGCATTGAGGGCTATCTGAAAACGGCTGTGGCGCTGAAGTTGCCTGTGAATGTGGAGTTGGTGGCATGTGAAACCCGCATGTGGAGCATTCGTTTGTGTGGGATTCTCTACCAGGTTCATTCCTAGATAATGCACTCAAAGGGCACTAAGCATAGAGTGTGAAAACTGAGTTTCCTTGAGAGCTGCTTGGAAGCCTGATGGTGTGTGAAGTTAGTGAGCCAAATGGAGTTGTTCTCGCACAAGGACCACTTGGTTGATCGTTCTTCAATATGCCCTTCACCAACATGCAGTGTTTCCTTGATTGAATTAGCTCTCACACCAATATTTGCGTCTAGAGCCTTTGCATTGAGGGCTATCTGAAAACGGCTGTGGCGCTGAAGTTGCCTGTGAATGTGGAGTTGGTGGCATGTGAAACCCGCATGTGGAGCATTCGTTTGTGTGGGATGCTAACCAAGCTTCTTTTCAGTCCTAGGCACTCAAAGGGCACTAAGCGTAGAGTGTGAAAACTGAGTTTCCTTGAGAGCTGCTTGGAAGCCTGATGGTGTGTGAAGTTCGTGAGCCAAATGGAGTTGTTCTCGCACAAGAACTACTCGACTGATCCTTCTTCAATATGCCCTTCACCAACATGCAGTGTTTCCTTGATTGAATTAGCTCTCACACCAATATTTGCGTCTAGAGCCTTTGCATTGAGGGCTATCTGAAAACGGCTGTGGCGCTGAAGTTTTGTGAAAATGTGGAGTTGGTGGCATGTGAAACCCGCATGTGGAGCATTCGTTTGTGTGGGATGCTCACCAAGTTTCATTTCAGTCCTAGGCACACAAGGGGCACTAAGCATAGAGTGTGAAAACTGAGTTTCCTTGAGAGCTGCTTGGAGCCTGATGGTGTGTGAAGTTAGTGAGCCAAATGGAGTTGTTCTCCCACAAGAACCACTCGGCTGATCCTTCTTCAATATGCCCTTCACCAACATGCAGTGTTTCCTTGATTGAATTAGCTCTCACACCAATATTTGCGTCTAGAGCCTTTGCATTGAGGGCTATCTGAAAACGGCTGTGGCGCTGAAGTTGCCTGTGAATGTGGAGTTGGTGGCATGTGAAACCCGCATGTGGAGCATTCGTTTGTGTGGGATGCTCTACCAGGTTCATTCCTAGATAATGCACTCAAAGGGCACTAAGCATAGAGTGTGAAAACTGAGTTTCCTTGAGAGCTGCTTGGAAGCCTGATGGTGTGTGAAGTTCGTGAGCCAAATGGAGTTGTTCTCCCACAAGAACCACTCGGCTGATCCTTCTTCAATATGCCCTTCACCAACATGCAGTGTTTCCTTGATTGAATTAGCTCTCACACCAATATTTGCGTCTAGAGCCTTTGCATTGAGGCCTATCTGAAAACGGCTGTGGCGCTGTAGTTGCCTGTGAATGTGGAGTTGGTGGCATGTGAAACCCGCATGTAGAGCATTGGTTTGTGTGGGATGCTCTACCAGGTTCATTCCTAGATAATGCACTCAAAGGGCACTAAGCATAGAGTGTGAAAACTGAGTTTCCTTGAGAGCTGCTTGGAAGCCTGATGGTGTGTGAAGTTAGTGAGCCAAATGGAGTTGTTCTCCCACAAGAACCACTCGGCTGATCCTTCTTCAATATGCCCTTCACCAACATGCAGTGTTTCCTTGATTGAATTAGCTCTCACACCAATATTTGCGTCTAGAGCCTTTGCATTGAGGGCTATCTGAAAACGGCTGTGGCGCTGAAGTTGCCTGTGAATGTGGAGTTGGTGGCATGTGAAACCCGCATGTGGAGCATTCGTTTGTGTGGGATGCTCTACCAGGTTCATTCCTAGATAATGCACTCAAAGGGCACTAAGCATAGAGTGTGAAAACTGAGTTTCCTTGAGAGCTGCTTGAAAGCCTGATGGTGTGTGAAGTTCGTGAGCCAAATGGAGTTGTTCTCGCACAAGAACTACTCGACTGATTCTTCTTAATATGCCCTTCACCAACATGCAGTGTTTCCTTGATTGAATTAGCTCTCACACCAATATTTGCGTCTAGAGCCTTTGCATTGAGGGCTATCTGAAAACGGCTGTGGGCGCTGAAGTTGCCTGTGAATGTGGAGTTGGTGGCATGTGAAACCCGCATGTGGAGCATTCGTTTGTGTGGGATGCTCTACCAGGTTCATTCCTAGATAATGCACTCAAAGGGCACTAAGCATAGAGTGTGAAAACTGATTTTCCTTGAGAGCTGCTTGGAAGCCTGATGGTGTGTGAAGTTCGTGAGCCAAATGGAGTTGTTCTTGCACAAGAACTACTCGACTGATTCTTCTTAATATGCCCTTCACCAACATGCAGTGTTTCCTTGATTGAATTAGCTCTCACACCAATATTTGCGTCTAGAGCCTTTGCATTGAGGGCTATCTGAAAACGGCTGTGGTGCTGAAGTTGTGTGAAAATGTGGAGTTGGTGGCATGTGAAACCCGCATGTGGAGCATTCGTTTGTGTGGGATGCTAACCAAGTTTCATTTCAGTCCTAGGCACACAAGGGGCACTAAGCATAGAGTGTGAAAACTGAGTTTCCTTGAGAGCTGCTTGGAGCCTGATGGTGTGTGAAGTTAGTGAGCCAAATGGAGTTGTTCTCCCACAAGAACCACTCGGCTGATCCTTCTTCAATATGCCCTTCACCAACATGCAGTGTTTCCTTGATTGAATTAGCTCTCACACCAATATTTGCGTCTAGAGCCTTTGCATTGAGGGCTATCTGAAAACGGCTGTGGCGCTGAAGTTGCCTGTGAATGTGGAGTTGGTGGCATGTGAAACCCGCATGTGGAGCATTCGTTTGTGTGGGATGCTCTACCAGGTTCATTCCTAGATAATGCACTCAAAGGGCACTAAGCATAGAGTGTGAAAACTGAGTTTCCTTGAGAGCTGCTTGGAAGCCTGATGGTGTGTGAAGTTCGTCAGCCAAATGGAGTTGTTCTCGCACAAGGACCACTTGGTTGATCGTTCTTCAATATGCCCTTCACCAACATGCAGTGTTTCCTTGATTGAATTAGCTCTCACACCAATATTTGCGTCTAGAGCCTTTGCATTGAGGGCTATCTGAAAACGGCTGTGGCGCTGAAGTTGCCTGTGAATGTGGAGTTGGTGGCATGTGAAACCCGCATGTGGAGCATTCGTTTGTGTGGTATGCTCTACCAGGTTCATTCCTAGATAATGCACTCAAAGGGCACTAAGCATAGAGTGTGAAAACTGATTTTCCTTGAGAGCTGCTTGGAAGCCTGATGGTGTGTGAAGTTCGTGAGCCAAATGGAGTTGTTCTCGCACAAGAACTACTCGACTGATTCTTCTTAATATGCCCTTCACCAACATGCAGTGTTTCCTTGATTGAATTAGCTCTCACACCAATATTTGCGTCTAGAGCCTTTGCATTGAGGGCTATCTGAAAACGGCTGTGGCGCTGAAGTTGTGTGAAAATGTGGAGTTGGTGGCATGTGAAACCCGCATGTGGAGCATTCGTTTGTGTGGGATGCTCACCAAGTTTCAGTTCAGTCCTAGGCACACAAGTGGCACTAAGCATAGAGTGTGAAAACTGAGTTTCCTTGAGAGCTGCTTGGAGCCTGATGGTGTGTGAATTTAGTGAGCCAAATGGAGTTGTTCTCCCACAAGAACCACTCGGCTGATCCTTCTTCAATATGCCCTTCACCAACATGCAGTGTTTCCTTGATTGAATTAGCTCTCACACCAATATTTGCGTCTAGAGCCTTTGCATTGAGGGCTATCTGAAAACGGCTGTAGCGCTGAAGTTGCCTGTGAATGTGGAGTTGGTGGCATGTGAAACCCGCATGTGGAGCATTCGTTTGTGTGGGATGCTCTACCAGGTTCATTCCTAGATAATGCACTCAAAGGGCACTAAGCATAGAGTGTGAAAACTGAGTTTCCTTGAGAGCTGCTTGGAAGCCTGATGGTGTGTGAAGTTAGTGAGCCAAATGGAGTTGTTCTCCCACAAGAACCACTCGGCTGATCCTTCTTAATATGCCCTTCACCAACATGCAGTGTTTCCTTGATTGAATTAGCTCTCACACCAATATTTGCGTCTAGAGCCTTTGCATTGAGGGCTATCTGAAAACGGCTGTGGCGCTGAAGTTGCCTGTGAATGTGGAGTTGGTGGCATGTGAAACCCGCATGTGGAGCATTCGTTTGTGTGGGATGCTCACCAAGTTTCATTTCAGTCCTAGGCACACAAGGGGCACTAAGCATAGAGTGTGAAAACTGAGTTTCCTTGAGAGCTGCTTGGAGCCTGATGGTGTGTGAAGTTAGTGAGCCAAATGGAGTTGTTCTCCCACAAGAACTACTTGGCTGATCCTTCTTCAATATGCCCTTCACCAACATGCAGTGTTTCCTTGATTGAATTAGCTCTCACACCAATATTTGCGTCTAGAGCCTTTGCATTGAGGGCTCTCTAAAAAAACATGTGGCACTGAAGTTGCTTGAGAATGTGGAGTTGGTGGCATGTGAAACCCGCATGTGGAGCATTCGTTTGTGTGGGATGCTCTACCAGGTTCATTCCTAGATAATGCACTCAAAGGGCACTAATCATAGAGTGTGAAAACTGAGTTTCCTTGAGAGCTGCTTGGAAGCCTGATGGTGTGTGAAGTTCGTGAGCCAAATGGAGTTGTTCTCGCACAAGAACTACTCGACTGATTCTTCTTAATATGCCCTTCACCAACATGCAGTGTTTCCTTGATTGAATTAGCTCTCACACCAATATTTGCGTCTAGAGCCTTTGCATTGAGGGCTATCTGAAAACGGCGGTGGCGCTGAAGTTGTGTGAAAATGTGGAGTTGGTGGCATGTGAAACCCGCATGTGGAGCATTCGTTTGTGTGGGATGCTCTACCAGGTTCATTCCTAGATAATGCACTCAAAGGGCACTAAGCATAGAGTGTGAAAACTGAGTTTCCTTGAGAGCTGCTTGGAAGCCTGATGGTGTGTGAAGTTCGTGAGCCAAATGGAGTTGTTCTCGCACAAGGACCACTTGGTTGATCGTTCTTCAATATGCCCTTCACCAACATGCAGTGTTTCCTTGATTGAATTAGCTCTCACACCAATATTTGCGTCTAGAGCCTTTGCATTGAGGGCTATCTGAAAACGGCTGTGGCACTGAAGTTGCCTGTGAATGTGGAGTTGGTGGCATGTGAAACCCGCATGTGGAGCATTCGTTTGTGTGGGATGCTCTACCAGGTTCATTCCTAGATAATGCACTCAAAGGGCACTAAGCATAGAGTGTGAAAACTGAGTTTCCTTGAGAGCTGCTTGGAAGCCTGATGGTGTGTGAAGTTAGTGAGCCAAATGGAGTTGTTCTCCCACAAGAACCACTCGGCTGATCCTTCTTCAATATGCCCTTCACCAACATGCAGTGTTTCCTTGATTGAATTAGCTCTCACACCAATATTTGCGTCTAGAGCCTTTGCATTGAGGGCTATCTAAAAAAACATGTGGCACTGAAGTTGTTTGAAAATGTGGAGTTGGTGGCATGTGAAACCCGCATGTGGAGCATTCGTTTGTGTGGGATGCTAACCAAGCTTCATTTCAGTCCTAGGCACACAAAGGGCACTAAGCGTAGAGTGTGAAAACTGAGTTTCCTTGAGAGCTGCTTGGAAGCCTGATGGTGTGTGAAGTTCGTGAGCCAAATGGAGTTGTTCTCGCACAAGAACTACTCGACTGATTCTTCTTAATATGCCCTTCACCAACATGCAGTGTTTCCTTGATTGAATTAGCTCTCACACCAATATTTGCGTCTAGAGCCTTTGCATTGAGGGCTATCTGAAAACGGCTGTGGCGCTGAAGTTGTGTGAAAATGTGGAGTTGGTGGCATGTGAAACCCGCATGTGGAGCATTCGTTTGTGTGGGATGCTCACCAAGTTTCATTTCAGTCCTAGGCACACAAGCGGCACTAAGCATAGAGTGTGAAAACTGAGTTTCCTTGAGAGCTGCTTGGAGCCTGATGGTGTGTGAAGTTAGTGAGCCAAATGAAGTTGTTCTCCCACAAGAACCACTCGGCTGATCCTTCTTCAATATGCCCTTCAGCAAGATGCAGTGTTTCCTTGATTGAATTAGCTCTCACACCAATATTTGCGTCTAGAGCCTTTGCATTGAGGGATATCTAAAAAAACATGTGGCACTGAAGTTGCTTGAGAATGTGGAGTTGGTGGCATGTGAAACCCGCATGTGGAGCATTCGTTTGTGTGGGATGCTCTACCAGGTTCATTCCTAGATAATGCACTGAAAGGGCACTAAGCATAGAGTGTGGAAACTGAGTTTCCTTGAGAGCTGCTTGGAAACCTGATGGTGTGTGAAGTTAGTGAGCCAAATGGAGTTGTTCTCCCACAAGAACCACTCGGCTGATCCTTCTTCAATATGCCCTTCACCAACATGCAGTGTTTCCTTGATTGAATTAGCTCTCACACCAATATTTGCGTCTAGAGCCTTTGCATTGAGGGCTATCTGAAAACGGCTGTGGTGCTGAAGTTGCCTGTGAATGTGGAGTTGGTGGCATGTGAAACCCGCATGTGGAGCATTCGTTTGTGTGGGATGCTCACCAAGTTACATTTCAGTCCTAGGCACACAAGGGGCACTAAGCATAGAGTGTGAAAACTGAGTTTCCTTGAGAGCTGCTTGGAGCCTGATGGTGTGTGAAGTTAGTGAGCCAAATGGAGTTGTTCTCCCACAAGAACCACTCGGCTGATCCTTCTTCAATATGCCCTTCACCAACATGCAGTGTTTCCTTGATTGAATTAGCTCTCACACCAATATTTGCGTCTAGAGCCTTTGCATTGAGGGCTATCTAAAAAAAACATGTGGCACTGAAGTTGCTTGAGAACTGTGGAGTTGGTGGCATGTGAAACCCGCATGTGGAGCATTCGTTTGTGTGGGATGCTCTACCAGGTTCATTCCTAGATAATGCACTCAAAGGGCACTAAGCATAGAGTGTGGAAACTGAGTTTCCTTGAGAGCTGCTTGGAAGCCTGATGGTGTGTGAAGTTAGTGAGCCAAATGGAGTTGTTCTCCCACAAGAACCACTCGGCTGATCCTTCTTCAATATGCCCTTCACCAACATGCAGTGTTTCCTTGATTGAATTAGCTCTCACACCAATATTTGCGTCTAGAGCCTTTGCATTGAGGGATATCTGAAAACGGCTGTGGCGCTGAAGTTGCCTGTGAATGTGGAGTTGGTGGCATGTGAAACCCGCATGTGGAGCATTCGTTTGTGTGGGATGCTCTACCAGGTTCATTCCTAGATAATGCACTCAAAGGGCACTAAGCATAGAGTGTGAAAACTGAGTTTCCTTGAGAGCTGCTTGGAAGCCTGATGGTGTGTGAAGTTCGTGAGCCAAATGGAGTTGTTCTCGCACAAGAACTACTCGACTGATTCTTCTTAATATGCCCTTCACCAACATGCAGTGTTTCCTTGATTGAATTAGCTCTCACACCAATATTTGCGTCTAGAGCCTTTGCATTGAGGGCTATCTGAAAACGGCTGTGGCGCTGAAGTTGTGTGAAAATGTGGAGTTGGTGGCATGTGAAACCCGCATGTGGAGCATTCGTTTGTGTGGGATGCTCACCAAGTTTCATTTCAGTCCTAGGCACACAAGCGGCACTAAGCATAGAGTGTGAAAACTGAGTTTCCTTGAGAGCTGCTTGGAGCCTGATGGTGTGTGAAGTTAGTGAGCCAAATGGAGTTGTTCTCCCACAAGAACCACTCGGCTGATCCTTCTTCAATATGCCCTTCACCAACATGCAGTGTTTCCTTGATTGAATTAGCTCTCACACCAATATTTGCGTCTAGAGCCTTTGCATTGAGGGCTATCTAAAAAAACATGTGGCACTGAAGTTGCTTGAGAATGTGGAGTTGGTGGCATGTGAAACCCGCATGTGGAGCATTCGTTTGTGTGGGATGCTCTACCAGGTTCATTCCTAGATAATGCACTGAAAGGGCACTAAGCATAGAGTGTGGAAACTGAGTTTCCTTGAGAGCTGCTTGGAAGCCTGATGGTGTGTGAAGTTAGTGAGCCAAATGGAGTTGTTCTCCCACAAGAACCACTCGGCTGATCCTTCTTCAATATGCCCTTCACCAACATGCAGTGTTTCCTTGATTGAATTAGCTCTCACACCAATATTTGCGTCTAGAGCCTTTGCATTGAGGGCTATCTGAAAACGGCTGTGGCGCTGAAGTTGCCTGTGAATGTGGAGTTGGTGGCATGTGAAACCCGCATGTGGAGCATTCGTTTGTGTGGGATGCTCTACCAGGTTCATTCCTAGATAATGCACTCAAAGGGCACTAAGCGTAGAGTGTGGAAACTGAGTTTCCTTGAGAGCTGCTTGGAAGCCTGATGGTGTGTGAAGTTAGTGAGCCAAATGGAGTTGTTCTCCCACAAGAACCACTCGGCTGATCCTTCTTCAATATGCCCTTCACCAACATGCAGTGTTTCCTTGATTGAATTAGCTCTCACACCAATATTTGCGTCTAGAGCCTTTGCATTGAGGGCTATCTGAAAACGGCTGTGGCGCTGAAGTTGCCTGTGAATGTGGAGTTGGTGGCATGTGAAACCCGCATGTGGAGCATTCGTTTGTGTGGGATGCTCACCAAGTTTCATTTCAGTCCTAGGCACACAAGGGGCACTAAGCATAGAGTGTGAAAACTGAGTTTCCTTGAGAGCTGCTTGGAGCCTGATGGTGTGTGAAGTTAGTGAGCCAAATGGAGTTGTTCTCCCACAAGAACTACTTGGCTGATCCTTCTTCAATATGCCCTTCACCAACATGCAGTGTTTCCTTGATTGAATTAGCTCTCACACCAATATTTGCGTCTAGAGCCTTTGCATTGAGGGCTCTCTAAAAAAACATGTGGCACTGAAGTTGCTTGAGAATGTGGAGTTGGTGGCATGTGAAACCCGCATGTGGAGCATTCGTTTGTGTGGGATGCTCTACCAGGTTCATTCCTAGATAATGCACTCAAAGGGCACTAAGCATAGAGTGTGAAAACTGAGTTTCCTTGAGAGCTGCTTGGAAGCCTGATGGTGTGTGAAGTTCGTGAGCCAAATGGAGTTGTTCTCGCACAAGAACTACTCGACTGATTCTTCTTAATATGCCCTTCACCAACATGCAGTGTTTCCTTGATTGAATTAGCTCTCACACCAATATTTGCGTCTAGAGCCTTTGCATTGAGGGCTATCTGAAAACGGCGGTGGCGCTGAAGTTGTGTGAAAATGTGGAGTTGGTGGCATGTGAAACCCGCATGTGGAGCATTCGTTTGTGTGGGATGCTCTACCAGGTTCATTCCTAGATAATGCACTCAAAGGGCACTAAGCATAGAGTGTGAAAACTGAGTTTCCTTGAGAGCTGCTTGGAAGCCTGATGGTGTGTGAAGTTCGTCAGCCAAATGGAGTTGTTCTCGCACAAGGACCACTTGGTTGATCGTTCTTCAATATGCCCTTCACCAACATGCAGTGTTTCCTTGATTGAATTAGCTCTCACACCAATATTTGCGTCTAGAGCCTTTGCATTGAGGGCTATCTGAAAACGGCTGTGGCGCTGAAGTTGCCTGTGAATGTGGAGTTGGTGGCATGTGAAACCCGCATGTGGAGCATTCGTTTGTGTGGGATGCTCTACCAGGTTCATTCCTAGATAATGCACTCAAAGGGCACTAAGCATAGAGTGTGGAAACTGAGTTTCCTTGAGAGCTGCTTGGAAGCCTGATGGTGTGTGAAGTTAGTGAGCCAAATGGAGTTGTTCTCCCACAAGAACCACTCGGCTGATCCTTCTTCAATATGCCCTTCACCAACATGCAGTGTTTCCTTGATTGAATTAGCTCTCACACCAATATTTGCGTCTAGAGCCTTTGCATTGAGGGCTATCTGAAAACGGCTGTGGCACTGAAGTTGCCTGTGAATGTGGAGTTGGTGGCATGTGAAACCCGCATGTGGAGCATTCGTTTGTGTGGGATGCTCTACCAGGTTCATTCCTAGATAATGCACTCAAAGGGCACTAAGCGTAGAGTGTGAAAACTGAGTTTCCTTGAGAGCTGCTTGGAAGCCTGATGGTGTGTGAAGTTAGTGAGCCAAATGGAGTTGTTCTCCCACAAGAACCACTCGGCTGATCCTTCTTCAATATGCCCTTCACCAACATGCAGTGTTTCCTTGATTGAATTAGCTCTCACACCAATATTTGCGTCTAGAGCCTTTGCATTGAGGGCTATCTAAAAAAACATGTGGCACTGAAGTTGCTTGAAAATGTGGAGTTGGTGGCATGTGAAACCCGCATGTGGAGCATTCGTTTGTGTGGGATGCTAACCAAGCCTCATTTCAGTCCTAGGCACACAAAGGGCACTAAGCGTAGAGTGTGAAAACTGAGTTTCCTTGAGAGCTGCTTGGAAGCCTGATGGTGTGTGAAGTTCGTGAGCCAAATGGAGTTGTTCTCGCACAAGAACTACTCGACTGATTCTTCTTAATATGCCCTTCACCAACATGCAGTGTTTCCTTGATTGAATTAGCTCTCACACCAATATTTGCGTCTAGAGCCTTTGCATTGAGGGCTATCTGAAAACGGCTGTGGCGCTGAAGTTGTGTGAAAATGTGGAGTTGGTGGCATGTGAAACCCGCATGTGGAGCATTCGTTTGTGTGGGATGCTCACCAAGTTTCATTTCAGTCCTAGGCACACAAGCGGCACTAAGCATAGAGTGTGAAAACTGAGTTTCCTTGAGAGCTGCTTGGAGCCTGATGGTGTGTGAAGTTAGTGAGCCAAATGAAGTTGTTCTCCCACAAGAACCACTCGGCTGATCCTTCTTCAATATGCCCTTCAGCAAGATGCAGTGTTTCCTTGATTGAATTAGCTCTCACACCAATATTTGCGTCTAGAGCCTTTGCATTGAGGGATATCTAAAAAAACATGTGGCACTGAAGTTGCTTGAGAATGTGGAGTTGGTGGCATGTGAAACCCGCATGTGGAGCATTCGTTTGTGTGGGATGCTCTACCAGGTTCATTCCTAGATAATGCACTGAAAGGGCACTAAGCATAGAGTGTGGAAACTGAGTTTCCTTGAGAGCTGCTTGGAAACCTGATGGTGTGTGAAGTTAGTGAGCCAAATGGAGTTGTTCTCCCACAAGAACCACTCGGCTGATCCTTCTTCAATATGCCCTTCACCAACATGCAGTGTTTCCTTGATTGAATTAGCTCTCACACCAATATTTGCATCTAGAGCCTTTGCATTGAGGGCTATCTGAAAACGGCTGTGGCGCTGAAGTTGCCTGTGAATGTGGAGTTGGTGGCATGTGAAACCCGCATGTGGAGCATTCGTTTGTGTGGGATGCTCACCAAGTTACATTTCAGTCCTAGGCACACAAGGGGCACTAAGCATAGAGTGTGAAAACTGAGTTTCCTTGAGAGCTGCTTGGAGCCTGATGGTGTGTGAAGTTAGTGAGCCAAATGGAGTTGTTCTCCCACAAGAACCACTCGGCTGATCCTTCTTCAATATGCCCTTCACCAACATGCAGTGTTTCCTTGATTGAATTAGCTCTCACACCAATATTTGCGTCTAGAGCCTTTGCATTGAGGGCTATCTAAAAAAAACATGTGGCACTGAAGTTGCTTGAGAATGTGGAGTTGGTGGCATGTGAAACCCGCATGTGGAGCATTCGTTTGTGTGGGATGCTCTACCAGGTTCATTCCTAGATAATGCACTCAAAGGGCACTAAGCATAGAGTGTGGAAACTGAGTTTCCTTGAGAGCTGCTTGGAAGCCTGATGGTGTGTGAAGTTAGTGAGCCAAATGGAGTTGTTCTCCCACAAGAACCACTCGGCTGATCCTTCTTCAATATGCCCTTCACCAACATGCAGTGTTTCCTTGATTGAATTAGCTCTCACACCAATATTTGCGTCTAGAGCCTTTGCATTGAGGGCTATCTGAAAACGGCTGTGGCGCTGAAGTTGCCTGTGAATGTGGAGTTGGTGGCATGTGAAACCCGCATGTGGAGCATTCGTTTGTGTGGGATGCTCTACCAGGTTCATTCCTAGATAATGCACTCAAAGGGCACTAAGCGTAGAGTGTGAAAACTGAGTTTCCTTGAGAGCTGCTTGGAAGCCTGATGGTGTGTGAAGTTCGTGAGCCAAATGGAGTTGTTCTCGCACAAGAACTACTCGACTGATTCTTCTTAATATGCCCTTCACCAACATGCAGTGTTTCCTTGATTGAATTAGCTCTCACACCAATATTTGCGTCTAGAGCCTTTGCATTGAGGGCTATCTGAAAACGGCTGTGGCGCTGAAGTTGTGTGAAAATGTGGAGTTGGTGGCATGTGAAACCCGCATGTGGAGCATTCGTTTGTGTGGGATGCTCACCAAGTTTCATTTCAGTCCTAGGCACACAAGCGGCACTAAGCATAGAGTGTGAAAACTGAGTTTCCTTGAGAGCTGCTTGGAGCCTGATGGTGTGTGAAGTTAGTGAGCCAAATGGAGTTGTTCTCCCACAAGAACCACTCGGCTGATCCTTCTTCAATATGCCCTTCACCAACATGCAGTGTTTCCTTGATTGAATTAGCTCTCACACCAATATTTGCGTCTAGAGCCTTTGCATTGAGGGCTATCTAAAAAAACATGTGGCACTGAAGTTGCTTGAGAATGTGGAGTTGGTGGCATGTGAAACCCGCATGTGGAGCATTCGTTTGTGTGGGATGCTCTACCAGGTTCATTCCTAGATAATGCACTGAAAGGGCACTAAGCATAGAGTGTGGAAACTGAGTTTCCTTGAGAGCTGCTTGGAAGCCTGATGGTGTGTGAAGTTAGTGAGCCAAATGGAGTTGTTCTCCCACAAGAACCACTCGGCTGATCCTTCTTCAATATGCCCTTCACCAACATGCAGTGTTTCCTTGATTGAATTAGCTCTCACACCAATATTTGCGTCTAGAGCCTTTGCATTGAGGGCTATCTGAAAACGGCTGTGGCGCTGAAGTTGCCTGTGAATGTGGAGTTGGTGGCATGTGAAACCCGCATGTGGAGCATTCGTTTGTGTGGGATGCTCACCAAGTTACATTTCAGTCCTAGGCACACAAGGGGCACTAAGCATAGAGTGTGAAAACTGAGTTTCCTTGAGAGCTGCTTGGAGCCTGATGGTGTGTGAAGTTAGTGAGCCAAATGGAGTTGTTCTCCCACAAGAACCACTCGGCTGATCCTTCTTCAATATGCCCTTCACCAACATGCAGTGTTTCCTTGATTGAATTAGCTCTCACACCAATATTTGCGTCTAGAGCCTTTGCATTGAGGGCTATCTAAAAAAACATGTGGCACTGAAGTTGCTTGAGAATGTGGAGTTGGTGGCATGTGAAACCCGCATGTGGAGCATTCGTTTGTGTGGGATGCTCTACCAGGTTCATTCCTAGATAATGCACTGAAAGGGCACTAAGCATAGAGTGTGGAAACTGAGTTTCCTTGAGAGCTGCTTGGAAGCCTGATGGTGTGTGAAGTTAGTGAGCCAAATGGAGTTGTTCTCCCACAAGAACCACTCGGCTGATCCTTCTTCAATATGCCCTTCACCAACATGCAGTGTTTCCTTGATTGAATTAGCTCTCACACCAATATTTGCGTCTAGAGCCTTTGCATTGAGGGCTATCTGAAAACGGCTGTGGCGCTGAAGTTGCCTGTGAATGTGGAGTTGGTGGCATGTGAAACCCGCATGTGGAGCATTCGTTTGTGTGGGATGCTCACCAAGTTACATTTCAGTCCTAGGCACACAAGGGGCACTAAGCATAGAGTGTGAAAACTGAGTTTCCTTGAGAGCTGCTTGGAGCCTGATGGTGTGTGAAGTTAGTGAGCCAAATGGAGTTGTTCTCCCACAAGAACCACTCGGCTGATCCTTCTTCAATATGCCCTTCACCAACATGCAGTGTTTCCTTGATTGAATTAGCTCTCACACCAATATTTGCGTCTAGAGCCTTTGCATTGAGGGCTATCTAAAAAAAACATGTGGCACTGAAGTTGCTTGAGAATGTGGAGTTGGTGGCATGTGAAACCCGCATGTGGAGCATTCGTTTGTGTGGGATGCTCTACCAGGTTCATTCCTAGATAATGCACTCAAAGGGCACTAAGCATAGAGTGTGAAAACTGAGTTTCCTTGAGAGCTGCTTGGAAGCCTGATGGTGTGTGAAGTTCGTGAGCCAAATGGAGTTGTTCTCGCACAAGAACTACTCGACTGATTCTTCTTAATATGCCCTTCACCAACATGCAGTGTTTCCTTGATTGAATTAGCTCTCACACCAATATTTGCGTCTAGAGCCTTTGCATTGAGGGCTATCTGAAAATGGCTGTGGCGCTGAAGTTGTGTGAAAATGTGGAGTTTGTGGCATATGAAACCCGCATGTGGAGCATTCGTTTGTGTGGGATGCTCTACCAGGTTCATTCCTAGATAATGCACTCAAAGGGCACTAAGCATAGAGTGTGAAAACTGAGTTTCCTTGAGAGCTGCTTGGAAGCCTGATGGTGTGTGAAGTTCGTCAGCCAAATGGAGTTGTTCTCGCACAAGGACCACTTGGTTGATCGTTCTTCAATATGCCCTTCACCAACATGCAGTGTTTCCTTGATTGAATTAGCTCTCACACCAATATTTGCGTCTAGAGCCTTTGCATTGAGGGCTATCTGAAAACGGCTGTGGCGCTGAAGTTGCCTGTGAATGTGGAGTTGGTGGCATGTGAAACAAGCATGTGGAGCATTCGTTTGTGTGGGATGCTCTACCAGGTTCATTCCTAGATAATGCACTCAAAGGGCACTAAGCATAGAGTGTGAAAACTGAGTTTCCTTGAGAGCTGCTTGGAAGCCTGATGGTGTGTGAAGTTAGTGAGCCAAATGGAGTTGTTCTCCCACAAGAACTACTCGGCTGATCCTTCTTCAATATGCCCTTCACCAACATGCAGTGTTTCCTTGATTGAATTAGCTCTCACACCAATATTTGCGTCTAGAGCCTTTGCATTGAGGGCTATCTGAAAACGGCTGTGGCGCTGAAGTTGCCTGTGAATGTGGAGTTGGTGGCATGTGAAACCCGCATGTGGAGCATTCGTTTGTGTGGGATCCTCTACCAGGTTCATTCCTAGATAATGCACTCAAAGGGCACTAAGCATAGAGTGTGAAAACTGAGTTTCCTTGAGAGCTGCTTGGAAGCCTGATGGTGTGTGAAGTTAGTGAGCCAAATGGAGTTGTTCTCCCACAAGAACCACTCGGCTGATCCTTCTTCAATATGCCCTTCACCAACATGCAGTGTTTCCTTGATTGAATTAGCTCTCACACCAATATTTGCGTCTAGATCCTTTGCATTGAGGGCTATCTGAAAACGGCTGTGGCGCTGAAGTTGCCTGTGAATGTGGAGTTGGTGGCATGTGAAACCCGCATGTGGAGCATTCGTTTGTGTGGGATGCTCTACCAGGTTCATTCCTAGATAATGCACTCAAAGGGCACTAAGCATAGAGTGTGAAAACTGAGTTTCCTTGAGAGCTGCTTGGAAGCCTGATGGTGTGTGAAGTTAGTGAGCCAAATGGAGTTGTTCTCCCACAAGAACCACTCGGTTGATCGTTCTTCAATATGCTCTTCAGCAACATGCAGTGTTTCCTTGATTGAATTAGCTCTCACACCAATATTTGCGTCTAGAGCCTTTGCATTGAGGGCTATCTGAAAATGGCTGTGGCGCTGAAGTTCCCTGAGAATGTGGAGTTGGTGGCATGTGGAACCCGCATGTGGAGCTTTCGTTTGTGTGGGATGCTCACCAAGCTTCATTTCAATCCAAGGCACACAAAGGTCACTAAGCATAGAGTGTGAAAACTGAGTTTCCTTGAGAGCTGCTTGGAAGCCTGATGGTGTGTGAAGTTCGTCAGCCAAATGGAGTTGTTCTCCACAAGGACCACTTGGTTGATCCTTCCTAAATATTCCCTTCACCAACATGAAGTGTTTCCTTGATTGAATTAGCTCTCACACCAATATTTGCGTCTAGAGCCTTTGCATTGAGGGCTATCTGAAAACGGCTGTGGCGCTGAAGTTGCCTGTGAATGTGGAGTTGGTGGCATGTGAAACCCGCATGTGGAGCATTCGTTTGTGTGGGATGCTCTACCAGGTTCATTCCTAGATAATGCACTCAAAGGGCACTAAGCATAGAGTGTGAAAACTGAGTTTCCTTGAGAGCTGCTTGGAAGCCTGATGGTGTGTGAAGTTAGTGAGCCAAATGGAGTTGTTCTCCCACAAGAACTACTCGGCTGATCCTTCTTCAATATGCCCTTCACCAACATGCAGTGTTTCCTTGATTGAATTAGCTCTCACACCAATATTTGCGTCTAGAGCCTTTGCATTGAGGGCTATCTGAAAACGGCTGTGGCGCTGAAGTTGCCTGTGAATGTGGAGTTGGTGGTATGTGAAACCCGCATGTGGAGCATTCGTTTGTGTGGGATCCTCTACCAGGTTCATTCCTAGATAATGCACTCAAAGGGCACTAAGCATAGAGTGTGAAAACTGAGTTTCCTTGAGAGCTGCTTGGAAGCCTGATGGTGTGTGAAGTTAGTGAGCCAAATGGAGTTGTTCTCCCACAAGAACCACTCGGCTGATCCTTCTTCAATATGCCCTTCACCAACATGCAGTGTTTCCTTGATTGAATTAGCTCTCACACCAATATTTGCGTCTAGAGCCTTTGCATTGAGGGCTATCTGAAAACGGCTGTGGCGCTGAAGTTGCCTGATAATGTGGAGTTGGTGGCATGTGAAACCCGCATGTGGAGCATTCGTTTGTGTGGGATGCTCTACCAGGTTCATTCCTAGATAATGCACTCAAAGGGCACTAAGCATAGAGTGTGAAAACTGAGTTTCCTTGAGAGCTGCTTGGAAGCCTGATGGTGTGTGAAGTTAGTGAGCCAAATGGAGTTGTTCTCCCACAAGAACCACTCGGCTGATCGTTCTTCAATATGCCCTTCACCAACATGCAGTGTTTCCTTGATTGAATTAGCTCTCACACCAATATTTGCGTCTAGAGCCTTTGCATTGAGGGCTATCTGAAAATGGCTGTGGCGCTGAAGTTCCCTGAGAATGTGGAGTTGGTGGCATGTGGAACCCGCATGTGGAGCATTCGTTTGTGTGGGATGCTCACCAAGCTTCATTTCAATCCAAGGCACACAAAGGGCACTAAGCATAGAGTGTGAAAACTGAGTTTCCTTGAGAGCTGCTTGGAAGCCTGATGGTGTGTGAAGTTCGTCAGCCAAATGGAGTTGTTCTCCCACAAGGACCACTTGGTTGATCCTTCCTAAATATTCCCTTCACCAACATGAAGTGTTTCCTTGATTGAATTAGCTCTCACACCAATATTTGCGTCTAGAGCCTTTGCATTGAGGGCTATCTGAAAACGGCTGTGGCGCTGAAGTTGCCTGTGAATGTGGAGTTGGTGGCATGTGAAACCCGCATGTGGAGCATTCGTTTGTGTGGGATGCTCTACCAGGTTCATTCCTAGATAATGCACTCAAAGGGCACTAAGCATAGAGTGTGAAAACTGAGTTTCCTTGAGAGCTGCTTGGAAGCCTGATGGTGTGTGAAGTTAGTGAGCCAAATGGAGTTGTTCTCCCACAAGAACCACTCGGCTGATCCTTCTTCAATATGCCCTTCACCAACATGCAGTGTTTCCTTGATTGAATTAGCTCTCACACCAATATTTGCGTCTAGAGCCTTTGCATTGAGGGCTATCTAAAAAAACATGTGGCACTGAAGTTGCTTGAAAATGTGGAGTTGGTGGCATGTGAAACCCGCATGTGGAGCATTCGTTTGTGTGGGATGCTAACCAAGCTTCATTTCAGTCCTAGGCACACAAAGGGCACTAAGCGTAGAGTGTGAAAACTGAGTTTCCTTGAGAGCTGCTTGGAAGCCTGATGGTGTGTGAAGTTAGTGAGCCAAATGGAGTTGTTCTCGCACTAGAACTACTCGACTGATTCTTCTTAATATGCCCTTCACCAACATGCAGTGTTTCCTTGATTGAATTAGCTCTCACACCAATATTTGCGTCTAGAGCCTTTGCATTGAGGGCTATCTGAAAACGGCTGTGGCGCTGAAGTTGCATGAAAATGTGGAGTTGGTGGCATGTGAAACCCGCATGTGGAGCATTCGTTTGTGTGGGATGCTCACCGAGTTTCATTTCAGTCCTAGGCACACAAGGGGCACTAAGCATAGAGTGTGAAAACTGAGTTTCCTTGAGAGCTGCTTGGAGCCTGATGGTGTGTGAAGTTAGTGAGCCAAATGGAGTTGTTCTCCCACAAGAACCACTCGGCTGATCCTTCTTCAATATGCCCTTCACCAACATGCAGTGTTTCCTTGATTGAATTAGCTCTCACACCAATATTTGCGTCTAGAGCCTTTGCATTGAGGGCTATCTGAAAACGGCTGTGGCGCTGAAGTTGCCTGTGAATGTGGAGTTGGTGGCATGTGAAACCCGCATGTGGAGCATTCGTTTGTGTGGGATGCTCTACCAGGTTCATTCCTAGATAATGCACTCAAAGGGCACTTAGCATAGAGTGTGAAAACTGAGTTTCCTTGAGAGCTGCTTGGAAGCCTGATGGTGTGTGAAGTTCGTGAGCCAAATGGAGTTGTTCTCGCACAAGGACCACTTGGTTGATCGTTCTTCAATATGCCCTTCACCAACATGCAGTGTTTCCTTGATTGAATTAGCTCTCACACCAATATTTGCATCTAGAGCCTTTGCATTGAGGGCTATCTGAAAACGGCTGTGGCGCTGAAGTTGCCTGTGAATGTGGAGTTGGTGGCATGTGAAACCCTCATGTGGAGCATTCGTTTGTGTGGGATGCTCTACCAGGTTCATTCCTAGATAATGCACTCAAAGGGCACTAAGCATAGAGTGTGAAAACTGAGTTTCCTTGAGAGCTGCTTGGAAGCCTGATGGTGTGTGAAGTTCGTGAGCCAAATGGAGTTGTTCTCGCACAAGGACCACTTGGTTGATCGTTCTTCAATATGCCCTTCACCAACATGCAGTGTTTCCTTGATTGAATTAGCTCTCACACCAATATTTGCGTCTAGAGCCTTTGCATTGAGGGCTATCTGAAAACGGCTGTGGCGCTGAAGTTGCCTGTGAATGTGGAGTTGGTGGCATGTGAAACCCGCATGTGGAGCATTCGTTTGTGTGGGATGCTCTACCAGGTTCATTCCTAGATAATGCACTCAAAGGGCACTAAGCATAGAGTGTGAAAACTGAGTTTCCTTGAGAGCTGCTTGGAAGCCTGATGGTGTGTGAAGTTAGTGAGCCAAATGGAGTTGTTCTCGCACAAGAACCACTCTGCTGATCCTTCTTCAATATGCCCTTCACCAACATGCAGTGTTTCCTTGATTGAATTAGCTCTCACACCAATATTTGCGTCTAGAGCCTTTGCATTGAGGGCTATCTGAAAACGGCTGTGGCGCTGAAGTTGCCTGTGAATGTGGAGTTGGTGGCATGTGAAACCCGCATGTGGAGCATTCGTTTGTGTGGGATGCTCTACCAGGTTCATTCCTAGATAATGCACTCAAAGATCAGTAAGCATAGAGTGTGAAAACTGAGTTTCCTTGAGAGCTGCTTGGAAGCCTGATGGTGTGTGAAGTTAGTGAGCCAAATGGAGTTGTTCTCGCACAAGAACCACTCTGCTGATCCTTCTTCAATATGCCCTTCACCAACATGCAGTGTTTCCTTGATTGAATTAGCTCTCACACCAATATTTGCGTCTAGAGCCTTTGCATTGAGGGCTATCTGAAAACGGCTGTTGCGCTGAAGTTGCCTGTGAATGTGGAGTTGGTGGCATGTGAAACCCGCATGTGGAGCATTCGTTTGTGTGGGATGCTCTACCAGGTTCATTCCTAGATAATGCACTCAAAGGGCACTAAGCATAGAGTGTGAAAACTGAGTTTCCTTGAGAGCTGCTTGGAAGCCTGATGGTGTGTGAAGTTAGTGAGCCAAATGGAGTTGTTCTCCCACAAGAACCACTCGGCTGATCCTTCTTCAATATGCCCTTCACCAACATGCAGTGTTTCCTTGATTGAATTAGCTCTCACACCAATATTTGCGTCTAGAGCCTTTGCATTGAGGGCTATCTGAAAACGGCTGTGGCGCTGAAGTTGCCTGTGAATGTGGAGTTGGTGGCATGTGAAACCCGCATGTGGAGCATTCGTTTGTGTGGGATCCTCTACCAGGTTCATTCCTAGATAATGCATTCAAGGGGCACTAAGCATAGAGTGTGAAAACTGAGTTTCCTTGAGAGCTGCTTGGAAGCCTGATGGTGTGTGAAGTTAGTGAGCCAAATGGAGTTGTTCTCCCACAAGAACCACTCGGCTGATCCTTCTTCAATATGCCCTTCACCAACATGCAGTGTTTCCTTGATTGAATTAGCTCTCACACCAATATTTGCGTCTAGAGCCTTTGCATTGAGGGCTATCTGAAAACGGCTGTGGCGCTGAAGTTGCCTGTGAATGTGGAGTTGGTGGCATGTGAAACCCGCATGTGGAGCATTCGTTTGTGTGGGATGCTCTACCAGGTTCATTCCTAGATAATGCACTCAAAGGGCACTAAGCATAGAGTGTGAAAACTGAGTTTCCTTGAGAGCTGCTTGGAAGCCTGATGGTGTGTGAAGTTAGTGAGCCAAATGGAGTTGTTCTCCCACAAGAACCACTCGGCTGATCGTTCTTCAATATGCCCTTCACCAACATGCAGTGTTTCCTTGATTGAATTAGCTCTCACACCAATATTTGCGTCTAGAGCCTTTGCATTGAGGGCTATCTGAAAATGGCTGTGGCGCTGAAGTTCCCTGAGAATGTGGAGTTGGTGGCATGTGGAACCCGCATGTGGAGCATTCGTTTGTGTGGGATGCTCACCAAGCTTCATTTCAATCCAAGGCACACAAAGGTCACTAAGCATAGAGTGTGAAAACTGAGTTTCCTTGAGAGCTGCTTGGAAGCCTGATGGTGTGTGAAGTTCGTCAGCCAAATGGAGTTGTTCTCCCACAAGGACCACTTGGTTGATCCTTCCTAAATATTCCCTTCACCAACATGAAGTGTTTCCTTGATTGAATTAGCTCTCACACCAATATTTGCGTCTAGAGCCTTTGCATTGAGGGCTATCTGAAAACGGCTGTGGCGCTGAAGTTGCCTGTGAATGTGGAGTTGGTGGCATGTGAAACCCGCATGTGGAGCATTCGTTTGTGTGGGATGCTCTACCAGGTTCATTCCTAGATAATGCACTCAAAGGGCACTAAGCATAGAGTGTGAAAACTGAGTTTCCTTGAGAGCTGCTTGGAAGCCTGATGGTGTGTGAAGTTAGTGAGCCAAATGGAGTTGTTCTCCCACAAGAACCACTCGGCTGATCCTTCTTCAATATGCCCTTCACCAACATGCAGTGTTTCCTTGATTGAATTAGCTCTCACACCAATATTTGCGTCTAGAGCCTTTGCATTGAGGGCTATCTAAAAAAACATGTGGCACTGAAGTTGCTTGAAAATGTGGAGTTGGTGGCATGTGAAACCCGCATGTGGAGCATTCGTTTGTGTGGGATGCTAACCAAGCTTCATTTCAGTCCTAGGCACACAAAGGGCACTAAGCGTAGAGTGTGAAAACTGAGTTTCCTTGAGAGCTGCTTGGAAGCCTGATGGTGTGTGAAGTTAGTGAGCCAAATGGAGTTGTTCTCGCACTAGAACTACTCGACTGATTCTTCTTAATATGCCCTTCACCAACATGCAGTGTTTCCTTGATTGAATTAGCTCTCACACCAATATTTGCGTCTAGAGCCTTTGCATTGAGGGCTATCTGAAAACGGCTGTGGCGCTGAAGTTGTGTGAAAATGTGGAGTTGGTGGCATGCGAAACCCGCATGTGGAGCATTCGTTTGTGTGGGATGCTCACCGAGTTTCATTTCAGTCCTAGGCACACAAGGGGCACTAAGCATAGAGTGTGAAAACTGAGTTTCCTTGAGAGCTGCTTGGAGCCTGATGGTGTGTGAAGTTAGTGAGCCAAATGGAGTTGTTCTCCCACAAGAACCACTCGGCTGATCCTTCTTCAATATGCCCTTCACCAACATGCAGTGTTTCCTTGATTGAATTAGCTCTCACACCAATATTTGCGTCTAGAGCCTTTGCATTGAGGGCTATCTGAAAACGGCTGTGGCGCTGAAGTTGCCTGTGAATGTGGAGTTGGTGGCATGTGAAACCCGCATGTGGAGCATTCGTTTGTGTGGGATGCTCTACCAGGTTCATTCCTAGATAATGCACTCAAAGGGCACTAAGCATAGAGTGTGAAAACTGAGTTTCCTTGAGAGCTGCTTGGAAGCCTGATGGTGTGTGAAGTTCGTGAGCCAAATGGAGTTGTTCTCGCACAAGGACCACTTGGTTGATCGTTCTTCAATATGCCCTTCACCAACATGCAGTGTTTCCTTGATTGAATTAGCTCTCACACCAATATTTGCATCTAGAGCCTTTGCATTGAGGGCTATCTGAAAACGGCTGTGGCGCTGAAGTTGCCTGTGAATGTGGAGTTGGTGGCATGTGAAACCCTCATGTGGAGCATTCGTTTGTGTGGGATGCTCTACCAGGTTCATTCCTAGATAATGCACTCAAAGATCAGTAAGCATAGAGTGTGAAAACTGAGTTTCCTTGAGAGCTGCTTGGAAGCCTGATGGTGTGTGAAGTTAGTGAGCCAAATGGAGTTGTTCTCGCACAAGAACCACTCTGCTGATCCTTCTTCAATATGCCCTTCACCAACATGCAGTGTTTCCTTGATTGAATTAGCTCTCACACCAATATTTGCGTCTAGAGCCTTTGCATTGAGGGCTATCTGAAAACGGCTGTGGCGCTGAAGTTGCCTGTGAATGTGGAGTTGGTGGCATGTGAAACCCGCATGTGGAGCATTCGTTTGTGTGGGATGCTCTACCAGGTTCATTCCTAGATAATGCACTCAAAGGGCACTAAGCATAGAGTGTGAAAACTGAGTTTCCTTGAGAGCTGCTTGGAAGCCTGATGGTGTGTGAAGTTCGTGAGCCAAATGGAGTTCTTCTCGCACAAGGACCACTTGGTTGATCGTTCTTCAATATGCCCTTCACCAACATGCAGTGTTTCCTTGATTGAATTAGCTCTCACACCAATATTTGCGTCTAGAGCCTTTGCATTGAGGGCTATCTGAAAATGGCTGTGGCGCTGAAGTTGCCTGAGAATGTGGAGTTGGTGGCATGTGGAACCCGCATGTGGAGCATTCGTTTGTGTGAGATGCTCACCAAGCTTCATTTCAGTCCTAGGCACTCAAAGGGCACTAAGCATAGAGTGTGAAAACTGAGTTTCCTTGAGAACTGCTTGGAAGCCTGATGGTGTGTGAAGTTAGTGAGCCAAATGGAGTTGTTCTCGCACAAGAACTACTCGGCTGATTCTTCTTCAATATGCCCTTCACCAACATGCAGTGTTTCCTTGATTGAATTAGCTCTCACACCAATATTTAAATCTAGAGGCTTTGCCTTGAGGGCTATCTGAAAATGGCTGTGGCGCTGAAGTTGCCTGTGAATGTGGAGTTGGTGGCATGTGAAACCCGCATGTGGAGCATTCGTTTGTGTGGGATGCTCTACCAGGTTCATTCCTAGATAATGCACTCAAAGGGCACTAAGCATAGAGTGTGAAAACTGAGTTTCCTTGAGAGCTGCTTGGAAGCCTGATGGTGTGTGAAGTTAGTGAGCCAAATGGAGTTGTTCTCCCACAAGAACCACTCGGCTGATCCTTCTTCAATATGCCCTTCCCAACATGCAGTGTTTCCTTGATTGAATTAGCTCTCACACCAATATTTGCGTCTAGAGCCTTTGCATTGAGGGCTATCTGAAAACGGCTGTGGCGCTGAAGTTGCCTGTGAATGTGGAGTTGGTGGCATGTGAAACCCGCATGTGGAGCATTCGTTTGTGTGGGATTCTCTACCAGGTTCATTCCTAGATAATGCACTCAAAGGGCACTAAGCATAGAGTGTGAAAACTGTGTTTCCTTGACAGCTGCTAGGAAGCCTGATGGTGTGTGAAGTTAGTGAGCCAAATGGAGTTGTTCTCCCATAAGAACCACTCGGCTGATCCTTCTTCAATATGCCCTTCACCAACATGCAGTGTTTCCTTGATTGAATTAGCTCTCACACCAATATTTGCGTCTAGAGCCTTTGCATTGAGGGCTATCTGAAAACACCTGTGGCGCTGAATTTGCCTGAGAATGTGGAGTTGGTGGCATGTGAAACCCGCATGTGGAGCATTCGTTTGTGTGGGATGCTCTACCAGGTTCATTCTTAGATAATGCACTCAAAGGGCACTAAGCATAGAGTGTGAAAACTGAGTTTCCTTGAGAGCTGCTTGGAAGCCTGATGGTGTGTGAAGTTAGTGAGCCAAATGGAGTTGTTCTCCCCCAAGGACCACTTGGTTGATCCTTCCTCAATATTCTCTTCACCAACATGAAGTGTTTCCTTGATTGAATTAGCTCTCACACCAATATTTGCGTCTAGAGCCTTTGCATTGAGGGCTGTCTGAAAATGGCTGTGTCACTGAAGTTGCCTGAGAATGTGGAGTTGGTGGCATGTGAAACCCGCATGTGGAGCATTCGTTTGTGTGGGATGCTCACCAAGCTTCATTTCAATCCAAGGCACACAAAGGGCACTAAGCATAGAGTGTGAAAACTGAGTTTCCTTGAGAGCTGCTTGGAAGCCTGATGGTGTGTGAAGTTAGTGAGCCAAATGGAGTTGTTCTCCCACAAGAACCACTCGGCTGATCGTTCTTCAATATGCCCTTCACCAACATGCAGTGTTTCCTTGATTGAATTAGCTCTCACACCAATATTTGCGTCTAGAGCCTTTGCATTGAGGGCTATCTGAAAACGGCTGTGGCGCTGAAGTTGCCTGTGAATGTGGAGTTGGTGGCATGTGAAACCCGCATGTGGAGCATTCTTTTGTGTGGGATGCTCTACCAGGTTCATTCCTAGATAATGCACTCAAAGGGCACTAAGCATAGAGTGTGAAAACTGAGTTTCCTTGAGAGCTGCTTGGAAGCCTGATGGTGTGTGAAGTTAGTGAGCCAAATGGAGTTGTTCTCCCACAAGAACCACTTGGCTAATCCTTCTTCAATATGCCCTTCACCAACATGCAGTGTTTCCTTGATTGAATTAGCTCTCACACCAATATTTGCGTCTAGAGCCTTTGCATTGAGGGCTATCTGAAAACGGCTGTGGCGCTGAAGTTGCCTGTGAATGTGGAGTTGGTGGCATGTGAAACCCGCATGTGGAGCATTCGTTTGTGTGGGATGCTCACCAAGCTTCATTTCAGTCCTAGCCACTCAAAGGGCACTAAGCATAGAGTGTGAAAACTGAGTTTCCTTGAGAGCTGCTTGGAAGCCTGATGGTGTGTGAAGTTAGTGAGCCAAATGGAGTTGTTCTCCCACAAGAACCACTCGGCTGATCCTTCTTCAATATGCCCTTCACCAACATGCAGTGTTTCCTTGATTGAATTAGCTCTCACACCAATATTTGCGTCTAGAGCCTTTGCATTGAGGGCTATCTGAAAACGGCTGTGGCGCTGAAGTTGCCTGTGAATGTGGAGTTGGTGGCATGTGAAACCCGCATGTGGAGCATTCGTTTGTGTGGGATGCTCTACCAGGTTCATTCCTAGATAATGCACTCAAAGGGCACTAAGCATAGAGTGTGAAAACTGAGTTTCCTTGAGAGCTGCTTGGAAGCCTGATGGTGTGTGAAGTTAGTGAGCCAAATGGAGTTGTTCTCCCACAAGGACCACTCGGCTGATTATTCTTCAATATGCCCTTCACCAATATGCAGTGTTTCCTTGATTGAATTAGCTCTCACACCAATATTTGCATCTAGAGCCTTTGTATTGAGGGCTATCTGAAAACGGCTGTGGCGCTGAAGTTGCCTGAGAATGTGGAGTTGGTGGCATGTGGAACCCGCATGTGGAGCATTCGTTTGTGTGGGATGCTCACCAAGATTCATTTCAGTCCTAGGCACTCAAACGGCACTAAGCATAGAGTGTGAAAACTGAGTTTTCGTGAGAGCTGCTTGGAAGCCTGATGGTGTGTGAAGTGAGTGAGCCAAATGGAGTTGTTCTCCCACAAGAACCACTCGGCTGATCCTTCTTCAATATGCCCTTCAGCAAGATGCAGTGTTTCCTTGATTGAATTAGCTCTCACACCAATATTTGCGTCTAGAGCCTTTGCATTGAGGGCTATCTGAAAATGGCTGTGGCGCTGAAGTTGCCTGTGAATGTGGAGTTGGTGGCATGTGAAACCCGCATGTGGAGCATTCGTTTGTGTGGGATGCTCTACTAGATTCATTCCTAGATAATGCACTCAAAGGGCACTAAGCATAGAGTGTGAAAACTGAGTTTCCTTGAGAGCTGCTTGGAAGCCTGATGGTGTGTGAAGTTAGTGAGCCAAATGGAGTTGTTCTCGCACAAGGACCACTTGGTTGATCCTTCTTCAATATGCCCTTCACCAACATGCAGTGTTTCCTTGATTGAATTAGCTCTCACACCAATATTTGCGTCTAGAGCCTTTGCATTGAGGGCTATCTGAAAGCGGCTGTGGCGCTGAAGTTGCCTGTGAATGTGGAGTTGGTGGCATGTGAAACCCGCATGTGGAGCATTCGTTTGTGTGGGATGCTCACCAAGCTTCATTTCAGTCATAGGCACTCAAAGGGCACTAAGCATAGAGTGTGAAAACTGAGTTTTCTTGAGAGCTGCTTGGAAGCCTGATGGTGTGTGAAGTTAGTGAGCCAAATGGAGTTGTTCTCGCACAAGGACCACTTGGTTGATCCTTCTTCAGTATGCCCTTCACCAACATGCAGTGTTTCCTTGATTGAATTAGCTCTCACACCAATATTTGCGTCTAGAGCCTTTGCATTGAGGGCTATCTGAAAGCGGCTGTGGCACTGAAGTTGCCTGAGAATGTGGAGTTGGTGGCATGTGAAACCCGCATGTGGAGCATTCGTTTGTGTGGGATGCTCACCAAGCTTCATTTCAGTCCTAGGCACTCAAAGGGCACTAAGCATAGAGTGTGAAAACTGAGTTTCCTTGAGAACTGCTTGGAAGCCTGATGGTGTGTGAAGTTAGTGAGCCAAATGGAGTTGTTCTCGCACAAGAACTACTCGGCTGATTCTTCTTCAATATGCCCTTCACCAACATGCAGTGTTTCCTTGATTGAATTAGCTCTCACACCAATATTTAAATCTAGAGGCTTTGCCTTGAGGGCTATCTGAAAATGGCTGTGGCGCTGAAGTTGTGTGAAAATGTGGAGTTGGTGGCATGTGAAACCCGCATGTGGAGCATTCGTTTGTGTGGGATGCTCACCAAGTTTCATTTCAGTCCTAGGCACACAAAGGGCACTAAGCATAGAGTGTGAAAACTGAGTTTCCTTGAGAGCTGCTTGGAAGCCTGATGGTGTGTGAAGTTAGTGAGCCAAATGGAGTTGTTCTCCCAGAAGAACCACTCGGGTGATCCTTCTTCAATATGCCCTTCACCAACATGCAGTGTTTCCTTGATTGAATTAGCTCTCACACCAATATTTGCGTCTAGAGCCTTTGCATTGAGGGCTATCTGAAAACGGCTGTGGCGCTGAAGTTGCCTGTGAATGTGGAGTTGGTGGCATGTGAAACCCGCATGTGGAGCATTCGTTTGTGTGGGATGCTCTACCAGGTTCATTCCTAGATAATGCACTCAAAGGGCACTAAGCATAGAGTGTGAAAACTGAGTTTCCTTGAGAGCTGCTTGGAAGCCTGATGGTGTGTGAAGTTAGTGAGCCAAATGGAGTTGTTCTCCCACAAGAACCACTCGGCTGATCCTTCTTCAATATGCCCTTCACCAACATGCAGTGTTTCCTTGATTGAATTAGCTCTCACACCAATATTTGCGTCTAGAGCCTTTGCATTGAGGGCTATCTGAAAACGGCTGTGGCGCTGAAGTTGCCTGTGAATGTGGAGTTGGTGGCATGTGAAACCCGCATGTGGAGCATTCGTTTGTGTGGGATTCTCTACCAGGTTCATTCCTAGATAATGCACTCAAAGGGCACTAAGCATAGAGTGTGAAAACTGTGTTTCCTTGACAGCTGCTAGGAAGCCTGATGGTGTGTGAAGTTAGTGAGCCAAATAGAGTTGTTCTCCCATAAGAACCACTCGGCTGATCCTTCTTCAATATGCCCTTCACCAACATGCAGTGTTTCCTTGATTGAATTAGCTCTCACACCAATATTTGCGTCTAGAGCCTTTGCATTGAGGGCTATCTGAAAATGGCTGTGGCGCTGAAGTTGCCTGAGAATGTGGAGTTGGTGGCATGTGAAACCCGCATGTGGAGCATTCGTTTGTGTGGGATGCTCTACCAGGTTCATTCCTAGATAATGCACTCAAAGGGCACTAAGCATAGAGTGTGAAAACTGAGTTTCCTTGAGAGCTGCTTGGAAGCCTGATGGTGTGTGAAGTTAGTGAGCCAAATGGAGTTGTTCTCCCCCAAGGACCACTTGGTTGATCCTTCCTCAATATTCTCTTCACCAACATGAAGTGTTTCCTTGATTGAATTAGCTCTCACACCAATATTTGCGTCTAGAGCCTTTGCATTGAGGGCTATCTGAAAACGGCTGTGGCGCTGAAGTTGCCTGTGAATGTGGAGTTGGTGGCATGTGAAACCCGCATGTGGAGCATTCGTTTGTGTGGGATGCTCACCAAGCTTCATTTCAGTCCTAGGCACTCAAAGGGCACTAAGCATAGAGTGTGAAAACTGAGTTTCCTTGAGAGCTGCTTGGAAGCCTGATGGTGTGTGAAGTTAGTGAGCCAAATGGAGTTGTTTTCCCACAAGAACTACTCGGCTGATTCTTCTTCAATATGCCCTTCACCAACATGCAGTGTTTCCTTGATTGAATTAGCTCTCACACCAATATTTGCATCTAGAGCCTTTGCATTGAGGGCTGTCTGAAAATGGCTGTGTCACTGAAGTTGCCTGAGAATGTGGAGTTGGTGGCATGTGAAACCCGCATGTGGAGCATTCGTTTGTGTGGGATGCTCACCAAGTTTCATTTCAGTCCTAGGCACACAAGGGGCACTAAGCATAGAGTGTGAAAACTGAGTTTCCTTGAGAGCTGCTTGGAGCCTGATGGTGTGTGAAGTTAGTGAGCCAAATGGAGTTGTTCTCCCACAAGAACCACTCGGCTGATCCTTCTTCAATATGCCCTTCACCAACATGCAGTGTTTCCTTGATTGAATTAGCTCTCACACCAATATTTGCGTCTAGAGCCTTTGCATTGAGGGCTATCTGAAAACACCTGTGGCGCTGAAGTTGCCTGTGAATGTGGAGTTGGTGGCATGTGAAACCCGCATGTGGAGCATTCGTTTGTGTGGGATGCTCTACCAGGTTCATTCCTAGATAATGCACTCAAAGGGCACTAAGCATAGAGTGTGGAAACTGAGTTTCCTTGAGAGCTGCTTGGAAGCCTGATGGTGTGTGAATTTAGTGAGCCAAATGGAGTTGTTCTCCCACAAGAACCACTCGGCTGATCCTTCTTCAATATGCCCTTCACCAACATGCAGTGTTTCCTTGATTGAATTAGCTCTCACACCAATATTTGCGTCTAGAGCCTTTGCATTGAGGGCTATCTGAAAACGGCTGTGGCGCTGAAGTTGCCTGTGAATGTGGAGTTGGTGGCATGTGAAACCCGCATGTGGAGCATTCGTTTGTGTGGGATGCTCACCAAGTTTCATTTCAGTCCTAGGCACACAAGGGGCACTAAGCATAGAGTGTGAAAACTGAGTTTCCTTGAGAGCTGCTTGGAGCCTGATGGTGTGTGAAGTTAGTGAGCCAAATGGAGTTGTTCTCCCACAAGAACTACTTGGCTGATCCTTCTTCAATATGCCCTTCACCAACATGCAGTGTTTCCTTGATTGAATTAGCTCTCACACCAATATTTGCGTCTAGAGCCTTTGCATTGAGGGCTCTCTAAAAAAACATGTGGCACTGAAGTTGCTTGAGAATGTGGAGTTGGTGGCATGTGAAACCCGCATGTGGAGCATTCGTTTGTGTGGGATGCTCTACCAGGTTCATTCCTAGATAATGCACTCAAAGGGCACTAAGCATAGAGTGTGAAAACTGAGTTTCCTTGAGAGCTGCTTGGAAGCCTGATGGTGTGTGAAGTTCGTGAGCCAAATGGAGTTGTTCTCGCACAAGAACTACTCGACTGATTCTTCTTAATATGCCCTTCACCAACATGCAGTGTTTCCTTGATTGAATTAGCTCTCACACCAATATTTGCGTCTAGAGCCTTTGCATTGAGGGCTATCTGAAAACGGCGGTGGCGCTGAAGTTGTGTGAAAATGTGGAGTTGGTGGCATGTGAAACCCGCATGTGGAGCATTCGTTTGTGTGGGATGCTCTACCAGGTTCATTCCTAGATAATGCACTCAAAGGGCACTAAGCATAGAGTGTGAAAACTGAGTTTCCTTGAGAGCTGCTTGGAAGCCTGATGGTGTGTGAAGTTCGTCAGCTAAATGGAGTTGTTCTCGCACAAGGACCACTTGGTTGATCGTTCTTCAGTATGCCCTTCAGCAACATGCATTGTTTCCTTGATTGAATTAGCTCTCACACCAATATTTGCGTCTAGAGCCTTTGCATTGAGGGCTATCTGAAAACGGCTGTGGCGCTGAAGTTGCCTGTGAATGTGGAGTTGGTGGCATGTGAAACCCGCATGTGGAGCATTCGTTTGTGTGGGATGCTCTACCAGGTTCATTCCTAGATAATGCACTCAAAGGGCACTAAGCATAGAGTGTGGAAACTGAGTTTCCTTGAGAGCTGCTTGGAAGCCTGATGGTGTGTGAAGTTAGTGAGCCAAATGGAGTTGTTCTCCCACAAGAACCACTCGGCTGATCCTTCTTCAATATGCCCTTCACCAACATGCAGTGTTTCCTTGATTGAATTAGCTCTCACACCAATATTTGCGTCTAGAGCCTTTGCATTGAGGGCTATCTGAAAACGGCTGTGGCACTGAAGTTGCCTGTGAATGTGGAGTTGGTGGCATGTGAAACCCGCATGTGGAGCATTCGTTTGTGTGGGATGCTCTACCAGGTTCATTCCTAGATAATGCACTCAAAGGGCACTAAGCGTAGAGTGTGAAAACTGAGTTTCCTTGAGAGCTGCTTGGAAGCCTGATGGTGTGTGAAGTTAGTGAGCCAAATGGAGTTGTTCTCCCACAAGAACCACTCGGCTGATCCTTCTTCAATATGCCCTTCACCAACATGCAGTGTTTCCTTGATTGAATTAGCTCTCACACCAATATTTGCGTCTAGAGCCTTTGCATTGAGGGCTATCTAAAAAAACATGTGGCACTGAAGTTGTTTGAAAATGTGGAGTTGGTGGCATGTGAAACCCGCATGTGGAGCATTCGTTTGTGTGGGATGCTAACCAAGCTTCATTTCAGTCCTAGGCACACAAAGGGCACTAAGCGTAGAGTGTGAAAACTGAGTTTCCTTGAGAGCTGCTTGGAAGCCTGATGGTGTGTGAAGTTCGTGAGCCAAATGGAGTTGTTCTCGCACAAGAACTACTCGACTGATTCTTCTTAATATGCCCTTCACCAACATGCAGTGTTTCCTTGATTGAATTAGCTCTCACACCAATATTTGCGTCTAGAGCCTTTGCATTGAGGGCTATCTGAAAACGGCTGTGGCGCTGAAGTTGTGTGAAAATGTGGAGTTGGTGGCATGTGAAACCCGCATGTGGAGCATTCGTTTGTGTGGGATGCTCACCAAGTTTCATTTCAGTCCTAGGCACACAAGCGGCACTAAGCATAGAGTGTGAAAACTGAGTTTCCTTGAGAGCTGCTTGGAGCCTGATGGTGTGTGAAGTTAGTGAGCCAAATGAAGTTGTTCTCCCACAAGAACCACTCGGCTGATCCTTCTTCAATATGCCCTTCAGCAAGATGCAGTGTTTCCTTGATTGAATTAGCTCTCACACCAATATTTGCGTCTAGAGCCTTTGCATTGAGGGATATCTAAAAAAACATGTGGCACTGAAGTTGCTTGAGAATGTGGAGTTGGTGGCATGTGAAACCCGCATGTGGAGCATTCGTTTGTGTGGGATGCTCTACCAGGTTCATTCCTAGATAATGCACTGAAAGGGCACTAAGCATAGAGTGTGGAAACTGAGTTTCCTTGAGAGCTGCTTGGAAACCTGATGGTGTGTGAAGTTAGTGAGCCAAATGGAGTTGTTCTCCCACAAGAACCACTCGGCTGATCCTTCTTCAATATGCCCTTCACCAACATGCAGTGTTTCCTTGATTGAATTAGCTCTCACACCAATATTTGCGTCTAGAGCCTTTGCATTGAGGGCTATCTGAAAACGGCTGTGGCGCTGAAGTTGCCTGTGAATGTGGAGTTGGTGGCATGTGAAACCCGCATGTGGAGCATTCGTTTGTGTGGGATGCTCACCAAGTTACATTTCAGTCCTAGGCACACAAGGGGCACTAAGCATAGAGTGTGAAAACTGAGTTTCCTTGAGAGCTGCTTGGAGCCTGATGGTGTGTGAAGTTAGTGAGCCAAATGGAGTTGTTCTCCCACAAGAACCACTCGGCTGATCCTTCTTCAATATGCCCTTCACCAACATGCTGTGTTTCCTTGATTGAATTAGCTCTCACACCAATATTTGCGTCTAGAGCCTTTGCATTGAGGGCTATCTAAAAAAAACATGTGGCACTGAAGTTGCTTGAGAATGTGGAGTTGGTGGCATGTGAAACCCGCATGTGGAGCATTCGTTTGTGTGGGATGCTCTACCAGGTTCATTCCTAGATAATGCACTCAAAGGGCACTAAGCATAGAGTGTGGAAACTGAGTTTCCTTGAGAGCTGCTTGGAAGCCTGATGGTGTGTGAAGTTAGTGAGCCAAATGGAGTTGTTCTCCCACAAGAACCACTCGGCTGATCCTTCTTCAATATGCCCTTCACCAACATGCAGTGTTTCCTTGATTGAATTAGCTCTCACACCAATATTTGCGTCTAGAGCCTTTGCATTGAGGGCTATCTGAAAACGGCTGTGGCGCTGAAGTTGCCTGTGAATGTGGAGTTGGTGGCATGTGAAACCCGCATGTGGAGCATTCGTTTGTGTGGGATGCTCTACCAGGTTCATTCCTAGATAATGCACTCAAAGGGCACTAAGCGTAGAGTGTGAAAACTGAGTTTCCTTGAGAGCTGCTTGGAAGCCTGATGGTGTGTGAAGTTCGTGAGCCAAATGGAGTTGTTCTCGCACAAGAACTACTCGACTGATTCTTCTTAATATGCCCTTCACCAACATGCAGTGTTTCCTTGATTGAATTAGCTCTCACACCAATATTTGCGTCTAGAGCCTTTGCATTGAGGGCTATCTGAAAACGGCTGTGGCGCTGAAGTTGTGTGAAAATGTGGAGTTGGTGGCATGTGAAACCCGCATGTGGAGCATTCGTTTGTGTGGGATGCTCACCAAGTTTCATTTCAGTCCTAGGCACACAAGCGGCACTAAGCATAGAGTGTGAAAACTGAGTTTCCTTGAGAGCTGCTTGGAGCCTGATGGTGTGTGAAGTTAGTGAGCCAAATGGAGTTGTTCTCCCACAAGAACCACTCGGCTGATCCTTCTTCAATATGCCCTTCACCAACATGCAGTGTTTCCTTGATTGAATTAGCTCTCACACCAATATTTGCGTCTAGAGCCTTTGCATTGAGGGCTATCTAAAAAAACATGTGGCACTGAAGTTGCTTGAGAATGTGGAGTTGGTGGCATGTGAAACCCGCATGTGGTGCATTCGTTTGTGTGGGATGCTCTACCAGGTTCATTCCAAGATAATGCACTCAAAGGGCACTAAGCATAGAGTGTGGAAACTGAGTTTCCTTGAGAGCTGCTTGGAAGCCTGATGGTGTGTGAAGTTAGTGAGCCAAATGGAGTTGTTCTCCCACAAGAACCACTCGGCTGATCCTTCTTCAATATGCCCTTCACCAACATGCAGTGTTTCCTTGATTGAATTAGCTCTCACACCAATATTTGCGTCTAGAGCCTTTGCATTGAGGGCTATCTGAAAACGGCTGTGGCGCTGAAGTTGCCTGTGAATGTGGAGTTGGTGGCATGTGAAACCCGCATGTGGAGCATTCGTTTGTGTGGGATGCTCTACCAGGTTCATTCCTAGATAATGCACTCAAAGGGCACTAAGCATAGAGTGTGGAAACTGAGTTTCCTTGAGAGCTGCTTGGAAGCCTGATGGTGTGTGAAGTTAGTGAGCCAAATGGAGTTGTTCTCCCACAAGAACCACTCGGCTGATCCTTCTTCAATATGCCCTTCACCAACATGCAGTGTTTCCTTGATTGAATTAGCTCTCACACCAATATTTGCGTCTAGAGCCTTTGCATTGAGGGCTATCTGAAAACGGCTGTGGCGCTGAAGTTGCCTGTGAATGTGGAGTTGGTGGCATGTGAAACGCGCATGTGAAGCATTCGTTTGTGTGGGATGCTCTATCAGATTCATTCCTAGATAATGCACTCAAAGGGCACTAAGCATAGAGTGTGAAAACTGAGTTTCCTTGAGAGCTGCTTGGAAGCCTGATGGTGTGTGAAGTTAGTGAGCCAAATGGAGTTGTTCTCCCATAAAAACCACTTGGTTGATTGTTCTTCAATATGCCCTTCACCAACTTGCAGTGTTTCCTTGATTGAATTAGCTCTCACACCAATATTTGCGTCTAGAGCCTTTACATTGAGGGCTATCTGCAAACGGCTGTGGCGCTGAAGTTGCCTGTGAATGTGGAGTTGGTGGCATGTGAAACCCGCATGTGAAGCATTCGTTTGTGTAGGATGCTCACCAAGCTTCATTTCAGTCCTAGGCACACAAAGGGCACTAAGCATAGAGTGTGAAAACTGAGTTTCCTTGAGAGCTGCTTGGAAGCCTGATGGTGTGTGAAGTTAGTGAGCCAAATGGAGTTGTTCTCCCATAAGAACCACTTGGTTGATTGTTCTTCAATATGCCCTTCACCAACATGCAGTGTTTCCTTGATTGAATTAGCTCTCACACCAATATTTGCGTCTAGAGCCTTTGCATTGAGGGCTATCTGAAAATGGCTGTGGCGCTTAAGTTGCCTGAGAATGTGGAGTTGGTGGCATGTGGAACCCGCATGTGGAGCATTCGTTTGTGTGGGATGCTCACCAAGCTTCATTTCAGTCCTAGGCACTCAAAGGGCACTAAGCATAGAGTGTGAAAACTGAGTTTCCTTCAGAGCTGCTTGGAAGCCTGATGGTGTGTGAAGTTAGTGAGCCACATGGAGTTGTTCTCAAACAAGAACCACTCGGCTGATCGTTCTTCAATATGCCCTTCACCAACATGCAGTGTTTCCTTGATTGAATTAGCTCTCACACCAATATTTGCGTCTAGAGCCTTTGCATTGAGGGCTATCTGAAAACGGCTGTGGCGCTGAAGTTGCCTGTGAATGTGGAGTTGGTGGCATGTGAAACCCGCATGTGGAGCATTCGTTTGTGTGGGATTCTCTACCAGGTTCATTCCTAGATAATGCACTCAAAGGGCACTAAGCATAGAGTGTGAAAACTGTGTTTCCTTGACAGCTGCTAGGAAGCCTGATGGTGTGTGAAGTTAGTGAGCCAAATAGAGTTGTTCTCCCATAAGAACCACTCGGCTGATCCTTCTTCAATATGCCCTTCACCAACATGCAGTGTTTCCTTGATTGAATTAGCTCTCACACCAATATTTGCGTCTAGAGCCTTTGCATTGAGGGCTATCTGAAAACACCTGTGGCGCTGAATTTGCCTGAGAATGTGGAGTTGGTGGCATGTGAAACCCGCATGTGGAGCATTCGTTTGTGTGGGATGCTCTACCAGGTTCATTCCTAGATAATGCACTCAAAGGGCACTAAGCATAGAGTGTGAAAACTGAGTTTCCTTGAGAGCTGCTTGGAAGCCTGATGGTGTGTGAAGTTAGTGAGCCAAATGGAGTTGTTCTCCCCCAAGGACCACTTGGTTGATCCTTCCTCAATATTCTCTTCACCAACATGAAGTGTTTCCTTGATTGAATTAGCTCTCACACCAATATTTGCGTCTAGAGCCTTTGCATTGAGGGCTATCTGAAAACGGCTGTGGCGCTGAAGTTGCCTGTGAATGTGGAGTTGGTGGCATGTGAAACCCGCATGTGGAGCATTCGTTTGTGTGGGATGCTCACCAAGCTTCATTTCAGTCCTAGGCACTCAAAGGGCACTAAGCATAGAGTGTGAAAACTGAGTTTCCTTGAGAGCTGCTTGGAAGCCTGATGGTGTGTGAAGTTAGTGAGCCAAATGGAGTTGTTTTCCACAAGAACTACTCGGCTGATTCTTCTTCAATATGCCCTTCACCAACATGCAGTGTTTCCTTGATTGAATTAGCTCTCACACCAATATTTGCATCTAGAGCCTTTGCATTGAGGGCTGTCTGAAAATGGCTGTGTCACAGAAGTTGCCTGAGAATGTGGAGTTGGTGGCATGTGAAACCCGCATGTGGAGCATTCGTTTGTGTGGGATGCTCACCAAGCTTCATTTCAATCCAAGGCACACAAAGGGCACTAAGCATAGAGTGTGAAAACTGAGTTTCCTTGAGAGCTGCTTGGAAGCCTGATGGTGTGTGAAGTTAGTGAGCCAAATGGAGTTGTTCTCCCCCAAGGACCACTTGGTTGATCCTTCCTCAATATTCTCTTCACCAACATGAAGTGTTTCCTTGATTGAATTAGCTCTCACACCAATATTTGCGTCTAGAGGCTTTGCATTGAGGGCTATCTGAAAACGGCTGTGGCGCTGAAGTTGCCTGTGAATGTGGAGTTGGTGGCATGTGAAACCCGCATGTGGAGCATTCGTTTGTGTGGGATGCTCACCAAGCTTCATTTCAGTCCTAGGCACTCAAAGGGCACTAAGCATAGAGTGTGAAAACTGAGATTCCTTGAGAACTGCTTGGAAGCCTGATGGTGTGTGAAGTTAGTGAGCCAAATGGAGTTGTTCTCCCACAAGAACCACTCGGCTGATCCTTCTTCAATATGCCCTTCACCAACATGCAGTGTTTCCTTGATTGAATTAGCTCTCACACCAATATTTGCGTCTAGAGCCTTTGCATTGAGGGCTATCTGAAAACGGCTGTGGCGCTGAAGTTGCCTGTGAATGTGGAGTTGGTGGCATGTGAAACCCGCATGTGGAGCATTCGTTTGTGTGGGATGCTCACCAAGCTTCATTTCAGTCCTAGGCACTCAAAGGGCACTAAGCATAGAGTGTGAAAACTGAGTTTCCTTGAGAGCTGCTTGGAAGCCTGATGGTGTGTGAAGTTAGTGAGCCAAATGGAGTTGTTTTCCACAAGAACTACTCGGCTGATTCTTCTTCAATATGCCCTTCACCAACATGCAGTGTTTCCTTGATTGAATTAGCTCTCACACCAATATTTGCATCTAGAGCCTTTGCATTGAGGGCTGTCTGAAAATGGCTGTGTCACAGAAGTTGCCTGAGAATGTGGAGTTGGTGGCATGTGAAACCCGCATGTGGAGCATTCGTTTGTGTGGGATGCTCACCAAGCTTCATTTCAATCCAAGGCACACAAAGGGCACTAAGCATAGAGTGTGAAAACTGAGTTTCCTTGAGAGCTGCTTGGAAGCCTGATGGTGTGTGAAGTTAGTGAGCCAAATGGAGTTGTTCTCCCCCAAGGACCACTTGGTTGATCCTTCCTCAATATTCTCTTCACCAACATGAAGTGTTTCCTTGATTGAATTAGCTCTCACACCAATATTTGCGTCTAGAGCCTTTGCATTGAGGGCTATCTGAAAACGGCTGTGGCGCTGAAGTTGCCTGTGAATGTGGAGTTGGTGGCATGTGAAACCCGCATGTGGAGCATTCGTTTGTGTGGGATGCTCACCAAGCTTCATTTCAGTCCTAGGCACTCAAAGGGCACTAAGCATAGAGTGTGAAAACTGAGATTCCTTGAGAACTGCTTGGAAGCCTGATGGTGTGTGAAGTTAGTGAGCCAAATGGAGTTGTTCTCCCACAAGAACCACTCGGCTGATCCTTCTTCAATATGCCCTTCACCAACATGCAGTGTTTCCTTGATTGAATTAGCTCTCACACCAATATTTGCGTCTAGAGCCTTTGCATTGAGGGCTATCTGAAAACGGCTGTGGCGCTGAAGTTGCCTGTGAATGTGGAGTTGGTGGCATGTGAAACCCGCATGTGGAGCATTCGTTTGTGTGGGATTCTCTACCAGGTTCATTCCTAGATAATGCACTCAAAGGGCACTAAGCATAGAGTGTGAAAACTGTGTTTCCTTGACAGCTGCTAGGAAGCCTGATGGTGTGTGAAGTTAGTGAGCCAAATAGAGTTGTTCTCCCATAAGAACCACTCGGCTGATCCTTCTTCAATATGCCCTTCACCAACATGCAGTGTTTCCTTGATTGAATTAGCTCTCACACCAATATTTGCGTCTAGAGCCTTTGCATTGAGGGCTATCTGAAAACGGCTGTGGCGCTGAATTTGCCTGAGAATGTGGAGTTGGTGGCATGTGAAACCCGCATGTGGAGCATTCGTTTGTGTGGGATGCTCTACCAGGTTCATTCCTAGATAATGCACTCAAAGGGCACTAAGCATAGAGTGTGAAAACTGAGTTTCCTTGAGAGCTGCTTGGAAGCCTGATGGTGTGTGAAGTTAGTGAGCCAAATGGAGTTGTTCTCCCCCAAGGACCACTTGGTTGATCCTTCCTCAATATTCTCTTCACCAACATGAAGTGTTTCCTTGATTGAATTAGCTCTCACACCAATATTTGCGTCTAGAGCCTTTGCATTGAGGGCTATCTGAAAACGGCTGTGGCGCTGAAGTTGCCTGTGAATGTGGAGTTGGTGGCATGTGAAACCCGCATGTGGAGCATTCGTTTGTGTGGGATGCTCACCAAGCTTCATTTCAGTCCTAGGCACTCAAAGGGCACTAAGCATAGAGTGTGAAAACTGAGTTTCCTTGAGAGCTGCTTGGAAGCCTGATGGTGTGTGAAGTTAGTGAGCCAAATGGAGTTGTTTTCCCACAAGAACCACTCGGCTGATCCTTCTTCAATATGCCCTTCACCAACATGCAGTGTTTCCTTGATTGAATTAGCTCTCACACCAATATTTGCATCTAGAGCCTTTGCATTGAGGGCTGTCTGAAAATGGCTGTGTCACTGAAGTTGCCTGAGAATGTGGAGTTGGTGGCATGTGAAACCCGCATGTGGAGCATTCGTTTGTGTGGGATGCTCACCAAGCTTCATTTCAATCCAAGGCACACAAAGGGCACTAAGCATAGAGTGTGAAAACTGATTTTCCTTGAGAGCTGCTTGGAAGCCTGATGGTGTGTGAAGTTAGTGAGCCAAATGGAGTTGTTCTCCCACAAGGACCACTTGGTTGATCCTTCCTCAATATTCTCTTCACCAACATGAAGTGTTTCCTTGATTGAATTAGCTCTCACACCAATATTTGCGTCTAGAGGCTTTGCATTGAGGGCTATCTGAAAACGGCTGTGGCGCTGAAGTTGCCTGTGAATGTGGAGTTGGTGGCATGTGAAACCCGCATGTGGAGCATTCGTTTGTGTGGGATGCTCACCAAGCTTCATTTCAGTCCTAGGCACTCAAAGGGCACTAAGCATAGAGTGTGAAAACTGAGTTTCCTTGAGAACTGCTTGGAAGCCTGATGGTGTGTGAAGTTAGTGAGCCAAATGGAGTTGTTCTCCCACAAGAACCACTCGGCTGATCCTTCTTCAATATGCCCTTCACCAACATGCAGTGTTTCCTTGATTGAATTAGCTCTCACACCAATATTTGCGTCTAGAGCCTTTGCATTGAGGGCTATCTGAAAACGGCTGTGGCGCTGAAGTTGCCTGTAAATGTGGAGTTGGTGGCATGTGAAACCCGCATGTGAAGCATTCGTTTGTGTGGGATGCTGTATCAGATTCAATCCTAGATAATGCACTCAAAGGGCACTAAGCATAGAGTGTGAAAACTGAGTTTCCTTGAGAGCTGCTTGGAAGCCTGATGGTGTGTGAAGTTAGTGAGCCAAATGGAGTTGTTCTCCCATAAGAACCACTTGGTTGATTGTTCTTCAATATGCCCTTCACCAACTTGCAGTGTTTCCTTGATTGAATTAGCTCTCACACCAATATTTGCGTCTAGAGCCTTTGCATTGAGGGCTATCTGCAAACGGCTGTGGCGCTGAAGTTGCCTGTGAATGTGGAGTTGGTGGCATGTGAAACCCGCATGTGAAGCATTCGTTTGTGTGGGATGCTCACCAAGCTTCATTTCAGTCCTAGGCACTCAAACGGCACTAAGCATAGAGTGTGAAAACTGAGTTTCCTTGAGAGCTGCTTGGAAGCCTGATGGTGTGTGAAGTTAGTGAGCCAAATGGAGTTGTTCTCCCATAAGAACCACTTGGTTGATTGTTCTTCAATATGCCCTTCACCAACATGCAGTGTTTCCTTGATTGAATTAGCTCTCACACCAATATTTGCGTCTAGATCCTTTGCATTGAGGGCTATCTGAAAATGGCTGTGGCGCTTAAGTTGCCTGAGAATGTGGAGTTGGTGGCATGTGGAACCCGCATGTGGAGCATTCGTTTGTGTGGGATGCTCACCAAGCTTCATTTCAGTCCTAGGCACTCAAAGGGCACTAATCATAGAGTGTGAAAACTGAGTTTCCTTGAGAGCTGCTTGGAAGCCTGATGGTGTGTGAAGTTAGTGAGCCACATGGAGTTGTTCTCCCACAAGAACCACTCGGCTGATCCTTCTTCAATATGCCCTTCACCAACATGCAGTGTTTCCTTGATTGAATTAGCTCTCACACCAATATTTGCGTCTAGAGCCTTTGCATTGAGGGCTATCTGAAAACGGCTGTGGCGCTGAAGTTGCCTGTGAATGTGGAGTTGGTGGCATGTGAAACCCGCATGTGGAGCATTCTTTTGTGTGGGATGCTCTACCAGGTTCATTCCTAGATAATGCACTCAAAGGGCACTAAGCATAGAGTGTGAAAACTGAGTTTCCTTGAGAGCTGCTTGGAAGCCTGATGGTGTGTGAAGTTAGTGAGCCAAATGGAGTTGTTCTCCCACAAGAACCACTTGGCTAATCCTTCTTCAATATGCCCTTCACCAACATGCAGTGTTTCCTTGATTGAATTAGCTCTCACACCAATATTTGCGTCTAGAGCCTTTGCATTGAGGGCTGTCTGAAAATGGCTGTGTCACTGAAGTTGCCTGAGAATGTGGAGTTGGTGGCATGTGAAACCCGCATGTGGAGCATTCGTTTGTGTGGGATGCTCACCAAGCTTCATTTCAATCCAAGGCACACAAAGGGCACTAAGCATAGAGTGTGAAAACTGAGTTTCCTTGAGAGCTGCTTGGAAGCCTGATGGTGTGTGAAGTTAGTGAGCCAAATGGAGTTGTTCTCGCACAAGGACCACTTGGTTGATCCTTCCTCAATATTCTCTTCACCAACATGAAGTGTTTCCTTGATTGAATTAGCTCTCACACCAATATTTGCGTCTAGAGGCTTTGCATTGAGGGCTATCTGAAAACGGCTGTGGCGCTGAAGTTGCCTGTGAATGTGGAGTTGGTGGCATGTGAAACCCGCATGTGGAGCATTCGTTTGTGTGGGATGCTCACCAAGCTTCATTTCAGTCCTAGGCACTCAAAGGGCACTAAGCATAGAGTGTGAAAACTGAGTTTCCTTGAGAACTGCTTGGAAGCCTGATGGTGTGTGAAGTTAGTGAGCCAAATGGAGTTGTTCTCCCACAAGAACCACTCGGCTGATCCTTCTTCAATATGCCCTTCACCAACATGCAGTGTTTCCTTGATTGAATTAGCTCTCACACCAATATTTGCGTCTAGAGCCTTTGCATTGAGGGCTATCTGAAAACGGCTGTGGCGCTGAAGTTGCCTGTGAATGTGGAGTTGGTGGCATGTGAAACCCGCATGTGGAGCATTCGTTTGTGTGGGATTCTCTACCAGGTTCATTCCTAGATGATGCACTCAAAGGGCACTAAGCATAGAGTGTGAAAACTGTGTTTCCTTGACAGCTGCTAGGAAGCCTGATGGTGTGTGAAGTTAGTGAGCCAAATAGAGTTGTTCTCCCATAAGAACCACTCGGCTGATCCTTCTTCAATATGCCCTTCACCAACATGCAGTGTTTCCTTGATTGAATTAGCTCTCACACCAATATTTGCGTCTAGAGCCTTTGCATTGAGGGCTATCTGAAAACACCTGTGGCGCTGAATTTGCCTGAGAATGTGGAGTTGGTGGCATGTGAAACCCGCATGTGGAGCATTCGTTTGTGTGGGATGCTCTACCAGGTTCATTCCTAGATAATGCACTCAAAGGGCACTAAGCATAGAGTGTGAAAACTGAGTTTCCTTGAGAGCTGCTTGGAAGCCTGATGGTGTGTGAAGTTAGTGAGCCAAATGGAGTTGTTCTCCCCCAAGGACCACTTGGTTGATCCTTCCTCAATATTCTCTTCACCAACATGAAGTGTTTCCTTGATTGAATTAGCTCTCACACCAATATTTGCGTCTAGAGCCTTTGCATTGAGGGCTATCTGAAAACGGCTGTGGCGCTGAAGTTGCCTGTGAATGTGGAGTTGGTGGCATGTGAAACCCGCATGTGGAGCATTCGTTTGTGTGGGATGCTCACCAAGCTTCATTTCAGTCCTAGGCACTCAAAGGGCACTAAGCATAGAGTGTGAAAACTGAGTTTCCTTGAGAGCTGCTTGGAAGCCTGATGGTGTGTGAAGTTAGTGAGCCAAATGGAGTTGTTTTCCCACAAGAACTACTCGGCTGATTCTTCTTCAATATGCCCTTCACCAACATGCAGTGTTTCCTTGATTGAATTAGCTCTCACACCAATATTTGCATCTAGAGCCTTTGCATTGAGGGCTGTCTGAAAATGGCTGTGGCACTGAAGTTGCCTGAGAATGTGGAGTTGGTGGCATGTGAAACCCGCATGTGGAGCATTCGTTTGTGTGGGATGCTCACCAAGCTTCATTTCAATCCAAGGCACACAAAGGGCACTAAGCATAGAGTGTGAAAACTGATTTTCCTTGAGAGCTGCTTGGAAGCCTGATGGTGTGTGAAGTTAGTGAGCCAAATGGAGTTGTTCTCCCCCAAGGACCACTTGGTTGATCCTTCCTCAATATTCTCTTCACCAACATGAAGTGTTTCCTTGATTGAATTAGCTCTCACACCAATATTTGCGTCTAGAGCCTTTGCATTGAGGGCTATCTGAAAACGGCTGTGGCGCTGAAGTTGCCTGTGAATGTGGAGTTGGTGGCATGTGAAACCCGCATGTGGAGCATTCGTTTGTGTGGGATGCTCACCAAGCTTCATTTCAGTCCTAGGCACTCAAAGGGCACTAAGCATAGAGTGTGAAAACTGAGTTTCCTTGAGAACTGCTTGGAAGCCTGATGGTGTGTGAAGTTAGTGAGCCAAATGGAGTTGTTCTCCCACAAGAACCACTCGGCTGATCCTTCTTCAATATGCCCTTCACCAACATGCAGTGTTTCCTTGATTGAATTAGCTCTCACACCAATATTTGCGTCTAGAGCCTTTGCATTGAGGGCTATCTGAAAACGGCTGTGGCGCTGAAGTTGCCTGTGAATGTGGAGTTGGTGGCATGTGAAACCCGCATGTGAAGCATTCGTTTGTGTGGGATGCTCTATCAGATTCAATCCTAGATAATGCACTCAAAGGGCACTAAGCATAGAGTGTGAAAACTGAGTTTCCTTGAGAGCTGCTTGGAAGCCTGATGGTGTGTGAAGTTAGTGAGCCAAATGGAGTTGTTCTCCCACAAGAACCACTCGGCTGATTCTTCTTCAATATGCCCTTCACCAACCTGCAGTGTTTCCTTGATTGAATTAGCTCTCACACCAATATTTGCGTCTAGAGCCTTTGCATTGAGGGCTATCTGCAAACGGCTGTGCCGCTGAAGTTGCCTGTGAATGTGGAGTTGGTGGCATGTGAAACCCGCATGTGAAGCATGCGTTTGTGTGGGATGCTCACCAAGCTTCATTTCAGTCCTAGGCACTCAAAGGGCACTAAGCATAGAGTGTGAAAACTGAGTTTCCTTGAGAGCTGCTTGGAAGCCTGATGGTGTGTGAAGTTAGTGAGCCAAATGGAGTTGTTCTCCCATAAGAACCACTTGGTTGATTGTTCTTCAATATGCCCTTCACCAACATGCAGTGTTTCCTTGATTGAATTAGCTCTCACACCAATATTTGCGTCTAGAGCCTTTGCATTGAGGGCTATCTGAAAATGGCTGTGGCGCTTAAGTTGCCTGAGAATGTGGAGTTGGTGGCATGTGGAACCCGCATGTGGAGCATTCGTTTGTGTGGGATGCTCACCAAGCTTCATTTCAGTCCTAGGCACTCAAAGGGCACTAATCATAGAGTGTGAAAACTGAGTTTCCTTGAGAGCTGCTTGGAAGCCTGATGGTGTGTGAAGTTAGTGAGCCAAATGGAGTTGTTCTCCCACAAGAACCACTCGGCTGATTGTTCTTCAATATGCCCTTCACCAACCTGCAGTGTTTCCTTGATTGAATTAGCTCTCACACCAATATTTGCGTCTAGAGCCTTTGCATTGAGGGCTATCTGCAAACGGCTGTGCCGCTGAAGTTGCCTGTGAATGTGGAGTTGGTGGCATGTGAAACCCGCATGTGAAGCATGCGTTTGTGTGGGATGCTCACCAAGCTTCATTTCAGTCCTAGGCACTCAAAGGGCACTAAGCATAGAGTGTGAAAACTGAGTTTCCTTGAGAGCTGCTTGGAAGCCTGATGGTGTGTGAAGTTAGTGAGCCAAATGGAGTTGTTCTCCCATAAGAACCACTTGGTTGATTGTTCTTCAATATGCCCTTCACCAACATGCAGTGTTTCCTTGATTGAATTAGCTCTCACACCAATATTTGCGTCTAGAGCCTTTGCATTGAGGGCTATCTGAAAACGGCTGTGGCGCTGAAGTTGCCTGTGAATGTGGAGTTGGTGGCATGTGAAACCCGCATGTGAAGCATTCGTTTGTGTGGGATGCTCTATCAGATTCAATCCTAGATAATGCACTCAAAGGGCACTAAGCATAGAGTGTGAAAACTGAGTTTCCTTGAGAGCTGCTTGGAAGCCTGATGGTGTGTGAAGTTAGTGAGCCAAATGGAGTTGTTCTCCCACAAGAACCACTCGGCTGATTCTTCTTCAATATGCCCTTCACCAACCTGCAGTGTTTCCTTGATTGAATTAGCTCTCACACCAATATTTGCGTCTAGAGCCTTTGCATTGAGGGCTATCTGCAAACGGCTGTGCCGCTGAAGTTGCCTGTGAATGTGGAGTTGGTGGCATGTGAAACCCGCATGTGAAGCATGCGTTTGTGTGGGATGCTCACCAAGCTTCATTTCAGTCCTAGGCACTCAAAGGGCACTAAGCATAGAGTGTGAAAACTGAGTTTCCTTGAGAGCTGCTTGGAAGCCTGATGGTGTGTGAAGTTAGTGAGCCAAATGGAGTTGTTCTCCCATAAGAACCACTTGGTTGATTGTTCTTCAATATGCCCTTCACCAACATGCAGTGTTTCCTTGATTGAATTAGCTCTCACACCAATATTTGCGTCTAGAGCCTTTGCATTGAGGGCTATCTGAAAATGGCTGTGGCGCTTAAGTTGCCTGAGAATGTGGAGTTGGTGGCATGTGGAACCCGCATGTGGAGCATTCGTTTGTGTGGGATGCTCACCAAGCTTCATTTCAGTCCTAGGCACTCAAAGGGCACTAATCATAGAGTGTGAAAACTGAGTTTCCTTGAGAGCTGCTTGGAAGCCTGATGGTGTGTGAAGTTAGTGAGCCACATGGAGTTGTTCTCCCACAAGAACCACTCGGCTGATCCTTCTTCAATATGCCCTTCACCAACATGCAGTGTTTCCTTGATTGAATTAGCTCTCACACCAATATTTGCGTCTAGAGCCTTTGCATTGAGGGCTATCTGAAAACGGCTGTGGCGCTGAAGTTGCCTGTGAATGTGGAGTTGGTGGCATGTGAAACCCGCATGTGGAGCATTCTTTTGTGTGGGATGCTCTACCAGGTTCATTCCTAGATAATGCACTCAAAGGGCACTAAGCATAGAGTGTGAAAACTGAGTTTCCTTGAGAGCTGCTTGGAAGCCTGATGGTGTGTGAAGTTAGTGAGCCAAATGGAGTTGTTCTCCCACAAGAACCACTTGGCTAATCCTTCTTCAATATGCCCTTCACCAACATGCAGTGTTTCCTTGATTGAATTAGCTCTCACACCAATATTTGCGTCTAGAGCCTTTGCATTGAGGGCTATCTGAAAACGGCTGTGGCGCTGAAGTTGCCTGTGATTGTGGAGTTGGTGGCATGTGAAACCCGCATGTGGAGCATTCGTTTGTGTGGGATGCTCACCAAGCTTCATTTCAGTCCTAGGCACTCAAAGGGCACTAAGCATAGAGTGTGAAAACTGAGTTTCCTTGAGAGCTGCTTGGAAGCCTGATGGTGTGTGAAGTTAGTGAGCCAAATGGAGTTGTTCTCCCACAACAACCACTCGGCTGATCCTTCTTCAATATGCCCTTCACCAACATGCAGTGTTTCCTTGATTGAATTAGCTCTCATACCAATATTTGCGTCTAGAGCCTTTGCATTGAGGGCTATCTGAAAACGGCTGTGGCGCTGAAGTTGCCTGTGAATGTGGAGTTGGTGGCATGTGAAACCCGCATGTGGAGCATTCTTTTGTGTGGGATGCTCTACCAGGTTCATTCCTAGATAATGCACTCAAAGGGCACTAAGCATAGAGTGTGAAAACTGAGTTTCCTTGAGAGCTGCTTGGAAGCCTGATGGTGTGTGAAGTTAGTGAGCCAAATGGAGTTGTTCTCCCACAAGGACCACTCGGCTGATTATTCTTCAATATGCCCTTCACCAATATGCAGTGTTTCCTTGATTGAATTAGCTTTCACACCAATATTTGCATCTAGAGCCTTTGTATTGAGGGCTATCTGAAAACGGCTGTGGCGCTGAAGTTGCCTGAGAATGTGGAGTTGGTGGCATGTGGAACCCGCATGTGGAGCATTCGTTTGTGTGGGATGCTCACCAAGATTCATTTCAGTCCTAGGCACTCAAAGGGCACTAAGCATAGAGTGTGAAAACTGAGTTTTCTTGAGAGCTGCTTGGAAGCCTGATGGTGTGTGAAGTGAGTGAGCCAAATGGAGTTGTTCTCCCACAAGAACCACTCGGCTGATCCTTCTTCAATATGCCCTTCAGCAAGATGCAGTGTTTCCTTGATTGAATTAGCTCTCACACCAATATTTGCGTCTAGAGCCTTTGCATTGCGGGCTATCTGAAAACGGCTGTGGCGCTGAAGTTGCCTGTGAATGTGGAGTTGGTGGCATGTGAAACCCGCATGTGGAGCATTCGTTTGTGTGGGATGCTCTACTAGATTCATTCCTAGATAATGCACTCAAAGGGCACTAAGCATAGAGTGTGAAAACTGAGTTTCCTTGAGAGCTGCTTGGAAGCCTGATGGTGTGTGAAGTTAGTGAGCCAAATGGAGTTGTTCTCGCACAAGGACCACTTGGTTGATCCTTCTTCAATATGCCCTTCACCAACATGCAGTGTTTCCTTGATTGAATTAGCTCTCACACCAATATTTGCGTCTAGAGCCTTTGCATTGAGGGCTATCTGAAAGCGGCTGTGGCGCTGAAGTTGCCTGTGAATGTGGAGTTGGTGGCATGTGAAACCCGCATGTGGAGCATTCGTTTGTGTGGGATGCTCACCAAGCTTCATTTCAGTCATAGGCACTCAAAGGGCACTAAGCATAGAGTGTGAAAACTGAGTTTTCTTGAGAGCTGCTTGGAAGCCTGATGGTGTGTGAAGTTAGTGAGCCAAATGGAGTTGTTCTCGCACAAGGACCACTTGGTTGATCCTTCTTCAGTATGCCCTTCACCAACATGCAGTGTTTCCTTGATTGAATTAGCTCTCACACCAATATTTGCGTCTAGAGCCTTTGCATTGAGGGCTATCTGAAAGCGGCTGTGGCACTGAAGTTGCCTGAGAATGTGGAGTTGGTGGCATGTGAAATCCGCATGTGGAGCATTCGTTTGTGTGGGATGCTCACCAAGCCTCATTTCAGTCCTAGGCACTCAAAGGGCACTAAGCATAGAGTGTGAAAACTGAGTTTTCGTGATAGCTGCTTGGAAGCCTGATGGTGTGTGAAGTTAGTGAGCCAAATGGAGTTGTTCTCCCACAAGAACCACTCGGCTGATCCTTCTCCAATATGCCCTTCACCAACATGCAGTGTTTCCTTGATTGAGTTAGCTCTCACACCAATATTTGCGTCTAGAGCCTTTGCATTGAGGGCTATCTGGAAACGGCTGTGGCGCTGAAGTTGCCTGTGAATGTGGAGTTGGTGGCATGTGAAACCCGCATGTGGAGCATTCGTTTGTGTGGGATGCTCACCAAGCTTCATTTCAGTCCTAGACACTCAAAGGGCACTAAGCATAGAGTGTGAAAACTGAGTTTTCTTGAGAGCTGCTTGGAAGCCTGATGGTGTGTGAAGTTAGTGAGCCAAATGGAGTTGTTCTCCCACAAGAACCACTCGGCTGATCATGCAGTGTTTCCTTGATTGAATTAGCTCTCACACCAATATTTGCGTCTAGAGCCTTTGCATTGAGGGCTATCTGAAAACGGCTGTGGCGCTGAAGTTGCCTGTGAATGTGGAGTTGGTGGCATGTGAAACCCGCATGTGGAGCATTCGTTTGTGTGGGATGCTCTACTAGATTCATTCCTAGATAATGCACTCAAAGGGCACTAAGCATAAGGTGTGAAAACTGAGTTTCCTTGAGAGCTGCTTGGAAGCCTGATGGTGTGTGAAGTTAGTGAGCCAAATGGAGTTGTTCTCCCACAAGAACCACTCGGCTGATCCTTCTTCAATATGCCCTTCACCAACATGCAGTGTTTCCTTGATTGAATTAGCTCTCACACCAATATTTGCGTCTAGAGCCTTTGCATTGAGGGCTATCTGAAAACGGCTGTGGCGCTGAAGTTGCCTGTGAATGTGGAGTTGGTGGCATGTGAAACCCGCATGTGGAGCATTCGTTTGTGTGGGATGCTCACCAAGCTTCATTTCAGTCCTAGGCACTCAAAGGGCACTAAGCATAGAGTGTGAAAACTGAGTTTCCTTGAGAGCTGCTTGGAAGCCTGATGGTGTGTGAAGTTAGTGAGCCAAATGGAGTTGTTCTCGCACAAGGACCACTTGGTTGATCCTTCTTCAGTATGCCCTTCACCAACATGCAGTGTTTCCTTGATTGAATTAGCTCTCACACCAATATTTGCGTCTAGAGCCTTTGCATTGAGGGCTATCTGAAAGCGGCTGTGGCACTGAAGTTGCCTGAGAATGTGGAGTTGGTGGCATGTGAAACCCGCATGTGGAGCATTCGTTTGTGTGGGATGCTCACCAAGCCTCATTTCAGTCCTAGGCACTCAAAGGGCACTAAGCATAGAGTGTGAAAACTGACTTTTCGTGAGAGCTGCTTGGAAGCCTGATGGTGTGTGAAGTTAGTGAGCCAAATGGAGTTGTTCTCCCACAAGAACCACTCGGCTGATCCTTCTCCAATATGCCCTTCACCAACATGCAGTGTTTCCTTGATTGAATTAGCTCTCACACCAATATTTGCGTCTAGAGCCTTTGCATTGAGGGCTATCTGAAAACGGCTGTGGCGCTGAAGTTGCCTGTGAATGTGGAGTTGGTGGCATGTGAAACCCGCATGTGGAGCATTCGTTTGTGTGGGATGCTCACCAAGCTTCATTTCAGTCCTAGACACTCAAAGGGCACTAAGCATAGAGTGTGAAAACTGAGTTTTCTTGAGAGCTGCTTGGAAGCCTGATGGTGTGTGAAGTTAGTGAGCCAAATGGAGTTGTTCTCCCACAAGAACCACTCGGCTGATCCTTCTTCAATATGCCCTTCACCAACATGCAGTGTTTCCTTGATTGAATTAGCTCTCACACCAATATTTGCGTCTAGAGCCTTTGCATTGAGGGCTATCTGAAAACGGCTGTGGCGCTGAAGTTGCCTGTGAATGTGGAGTTGGTGGCATGTGAAACCCGCATGTGGAGCATTCGTTTGTGTGGGATGCTCTACTAGATTCATTCCTAGATAATGCACTCAAAGGGCACTAAGCATAGAGTGTGAAAACTGAGTTTCCTTGAGAGCTGCTTGGAAGCCTGATGGTGTGTGAAGTTAGTGAGCCAAATGGAGTTGTACTCGCACAAGGACCACTTGGTTGATCCTTCTTCAATATGCCCTTCACCAACATGCAGTGTTTCCTTGATTGAATTAGCTCTCACACCAATATTTGCGTCTAGAGCCTTTGCATTGAGGGCTATCTGAAAGCGGCTGTGGCACTGAAGTTGCCTGTGAATGTGGAGTTGGTGGCATGTGAAACCCGCATGTGGAGCATTCGTTTGTGTGGGATGCTCACCAAGCTTCATTTCAGTCATAGGCACTCAAAGGGCACTAAGCATAGAGTGTGAAAACTGAGTTTCCTTGAGAGCTGCTTGGAAGCCTGATGGTGTGTGAAGTTAGTGAGCCAAATGGAGTTGTTCTCGCACTAGGACCACTTGGTTGATCCTTCTTCAATATGCCCTTCACCAACATGCAGTGTTTCCTTGATTGAATTAGCTCTCACACCAATATTTGCGTCTAGAGCCTTTGCATTGAGGGCTATCTGAAAGCGGCTGTGGCACTGAAGTTGCCTGTGAATGTGGAGTTGGTGGCATGTGAAACCCGCATGTGGAGCATTCGTTTGTGTGGGATGCTCACCAAGCTTCATTTCAGTCCTAGGCACTGAAACGGCACTAAGCATAGAGTGTGAAAGCTGAGTTTCCTTGAGAGCTGCTTGGAAGCCTGATGGTGTGTGAAGTTAGTGAGCCAAATGGAGTTGTTCTCCCACAAGAACCACTCGGCTGATCCTTCTTCAATATGCCCTTCACCAACATGCAGTGTTTCCTTGATTGAATTAGCTCTCACACCAATATTTGCGTCTAGAGCCTTTGCATTGAGGGCTATCTGAAAACGGCTGTGGCGCTGAAGTTGCCTGTGAATGTGGAGTTGGTGGCATGTGAAACCCGCATGTGGAGCATTCGTTTGTGTGGGATGCTCACCAAGCTTCATTTCAGTCCTAGGCACTCAAAGGGCACTAAGCATAGAGTGTGAAAACTGAGTTTCCTTGAGAGCTGCTTGGAAGCCTGATGGTGTGTGAAGTTAGTGAGCCAAATGGAGTTGTTCTCCCACAAGAACTACTCGGCTGATCCTTCTTCAATATGCCCTTCACCAACATGCAGTGTTTCCTTGATTGAATTAGCTCTCACACCAATATTTGCGTCTAGAGCCCTTGCATTGAGGGCTATCTGAAAGCGGCTGTGGCACTGAAGTTGCCTGTGAATGTGGAGTTGGTGGCATGTGAAACCCGCATGTGGAGCATTCGTTTGTGTGGGATGCTCACCAAGCTTCATTTCAGTCCTAGGCACTCAAAGGGCACTAAGCATAGAGTGTGAAAACTGAGTTTCCTTGAGAGCTGCTTGGAAGCCTGATGTTGTGTGAATTTAGTGAGCCAAATGGAGTTGTTCTCCCACAAGAACCACTCGGCTGATCCTTCTCCAATATGCCCTTCACCAACATGCAGTGTTTCCTTGATTGAATTAGCTCTCACACCAATATTTGCGTCTAGAGCCTTTGCATTGAGGGCTATCTGAAAACGGCTGTGGCACTGAAGTTGCCTGTGAATGTGGAGTTGGTGGCATGTGAAACCCGCATGTGGAGCATTCGTTTGTGTGGGATGCTCACCAAGCTTCATTTCAGTCCTAGGCACTCAAAGGGCACTAAGCATAGAGTGTGAAAACTGAGTTTCCTTGAGAGCTGCTTGGAAGCCTGATGGTGTGTGAAGTTAGTGAGCCAAATGGAGTTGTTCTCCCACAAGAACCACTCGGCTGATCCTTCTTCAATATGCCCTTCACCAACATGCAGTGTTTCCTTGATTGAATTAGCTCTCACACCAATATTTGCGTCTAGAGCCTTTGCATTGAGGGCTATCTGAAAACGGCTGTGGCGCTGAAGTTGCCTGTGAATGTGGAGTTGGTGGCATGTGAAACCCGCATGTGGAGCATTCGTTTGTGTGGGATGCTCTACTAGATTCATTTCCTAGATAATGCACTCAAAGGGCACTAAGCATAGAGTGTGAAAATTGAGTTTCCTTGAGAGCTGCTTGGAAGCCTGATGGTGTGGTGAAGTTAGTGAGCCAAATGGAGTTGTACTCGCACAAGGACGCACTTGGTTGATCCTTCTTCAATATGCCCTTCACCAACATGCAGTGTTTCCTTGATTGAATTAGCTCTCACGACCAATATTTGCGTCTAGAGCCTTTGCATTGAGGGCTATCTTAAAACGGCTGTGGCACTGAAGTTGCCTGTGAATGTGGAGTTGGTGGCATGTGAAACCCGCATGTGGAGCATTCGTTTGTGTGGGATGCTCACCAAGCTTCATTTCAGTCATAGGCACTCAAAGGGCACTAAGCATAGAGTGTGAAAACTGAGTTTCCTTGAGAGCTGCTTGGAAGCCTGATGGTGTGTGAAGTTAGTGAGCCAAATGGAGTTGTTCTCGCACAAGGACCACTTGGTTGATCCTTCTTCAATATGCCCTTCACCAACATGCAGTGTTTCCTTGATTGAATTAGCTCTCACACCAATATTTTGCGTCTAGAGCCTTTGCGTTGAGGGCTATCTGAAAGCGGGTGTGGCACTGAAGTTGCCTGTGAATGTGGAGTTGGTGGCATGTGAAACCCGCATGTGGAGCATTCGTTTGTGTGGGATGCTCACCAAGCTTCATTTCAGTCATAGGCCCCTCAAAGGGCACTAAGCATAGAGTGTGAAAACTGAGTTTTCTTGAGAGCTGCTTGGAAGCCTGATGGTGTGTGAAGTTAGTGAGCCAAATGGAGTTGTTCTCCGCACAAGAACCACTCGGCTGATCCTTCTTCAATATGCCCTTCACCAACATGCAGTGTTTCCTTGATTGAATTAGCTCTCACACCAATATTTGCGTCTAGAGCCTTTGCGTTGAGGGGCTATCTGAAAACGGCTGTGGCGCTGAAGTTGCCTGTGAATGTGGAGTTGGTGGCATGTGAAACCCGCATGTGGAGCATTCGTTTGTGTGGGATGCTCACCAAGCTTCATTTCAGTCCTAGGCACTCAAAGGGCACTAAGCATAGAGTGTGAAAGCTGAGTTTCCTTGAGAGCTGCTTGGAAGCCTGATGGTGTGTGAATTTAGTGAGCCAAATGGAGTTGTTCTCCCACAAGAACCACTCGGTTGATCCTTCTTCAATATGCCCTTCACCAACATGGCAGTGTTTCATTGATTGAATTAGCTCTCACACCAATATTTGCGTCTTAGAGCCTTTGCATTGAGGCTATCTGAAAACGGCTGTGGCGCTGAAGTTGTGTGAAAATGTGGAGTTGGGTGGGCATGTGAAACCCGCATGTGGAGCATTCGTTTGTGTGGGATGCTCACCAAGCTTCATTTCAGTCCTAGGCACTCAAAGGGCACTAATCATAGAGTGTGAAAACTGAGTTTCCTTGAGAGCTGCTTGGAAGCCTGATGGTGTGTGAAGTTAGTGAGCCAAATGGAGTTTGTTCTCCCACAAGAAACCACTCGGCTGATCCTTCTTCAATATGCCCTTCACCAACATGCAGTGTTTCCTTGATTGAATTAGCTCTCACACCAATATTTGCGGTCTAGAGCCCTTTGCATTGAGGGCTATCTGAAAACGGCTGTGCGGCTGAAGTTGCCTGTGAATGTGGAGTTGGTGGCATGTGAAACCCGCATGTGGAGCATTCATTTGTGTGGGATGCTCTACCAGGTTCATTCCTAGATAATGCACTCAAAGGGCACTAAGCATAGAGTGTGAAAACTGAGTTTCCTTGAGAGCTGCTTGGAAGCCTGATGGTGTGTGAAGTTAGTGAGCCAAATGGAGTTGTTCTCCCACAAGAACCACTCGGCTGATCCTTCTTCAATATGCCCTTCACCAACATGCAGTGTTTCCTTGATTGAATTAGCTCTCACACCAATATTTGCGTCTAGAGCCTTTGCATTGAGGGCTATCTGAAAACGGCTGTGGCGCTGAAGTTGCCTGTGAATGTGGAGTTGGTGGCATGTGAAACCCGCATGTGGAGCATTCATTTGTGTGGGATGCTCTACCAGGTTCATTCCTAGATAATGCACTCAAAGGGCACTAAGCATAGAGTGTGAAAAACTGAGTTTCCTTGAGAGGCTGCTTGGAAGCCTGATGGTGTGTGAAGTTAGTGAGCCAAATGGAGTTGTTCTCCCACAAGAACCACTCGGCTGATCCTTCTTCAATATGCCCTTCACCAACATGCAGTGTTTCCTTGATTGAATTAGCTCTCACACCAATATTTGCGTCTAGAGCCTTTGCATTGAGGGCTATCTGAAAGAGGCTGTGGCGCTGAAGTTGCCTGTGAATGTGGAGTTGGTGGCATGTGAAACCCGCATTGTGGAGCATTCGTTTGTGTGGGATGCTCACCAAGCTTCATTTCAGTCCTAGGCCACTCAAAGGGCACTAAGCATAGAGTGTGAAAACTGAGTTTCCTTGAGAGCTGCTTGGAAGCCTGATGGTGTGTGAAGTTAGTGAGCCAAATGGAGTTGTTCTCCCACAAGAACCACTCGGCTGATCCTTCTTCAATATGCCCTTCACCAACATGCAGTGTTTCCTTGATTGAATTAGCTCTCACACCAATATTTGCGTCTAGAGCCTTTGCCATTGAGGGCTATCTGAAAACGGCTTGTGGCGCTGAAGTTGCCTGTGAATGTGGAGTTGGTGGGCATGTGAAACCCGCATGTGGAGCATTCGTTTGTGTGGGATGCTCACCAAGCTTCATTTCACTCCTAGGCACTCAAAGGGCACTAATCATAGAGTGTGAAAACTGAGTCCTTGAGAGCTGCTTGGAAGCCTGATGGTGTGTGAAGTTTAGTGAGCCAACTGGAGTTGTTTCTCCCACAAAGAACCACTCGGCTGATCCTTCTTCAATATGCTCTTCACCAACATGCAGTGTTTCCTTGATTGAATTAGCTCTCACACAATATTTACTTCTAGAGCCTTTGCATTGAGGGCTATCTGAAAACGGCTGTGGCGCTGAAGTTGCCTGTGAATGTGGAGTTGGTGGCATGTGAAACCCGCATGTGGGAGCATTCTTTTGTGTGGGATGCTCTACCAGGTTCATTCCTAGATAATGCAGTGAAAGGGCACTAATCATAGAGTGTGAAAACTGAGTTTCCTTGAGAGCTGCTTGGAAGCCTGATGGTGTGTGAAGTTAGTGAGCCAAATGGAGTTGTTCTCCCACAAGAACCACTCGGCTGATCCTTCTTCAATATGCCCTTCACCAACATGCAGTGTTTCCTTGATTGAATTAGCTCTCACACCAATATTTGCGTCTAGAGCCTTTGCATTGAGGGCTATATGAAAATGGCTGTGGCGCTGAAGTTGTGTGAAAATGTGGAGTTGGTGGCATGTGAATCCCGCATGTGGAGCATGCGTTTGTGTGGGATGCTCACCAAGTTTCATTTCAGTCCTAGGCACACAAAGGGCACTAAGCATAGAGTGTGAAAACTGAGTTTCCTTGAGAGCTGCTTGGAGCCTGATGGTGTGTGAAGTTAGTGAACCAAATGGAGTTGTTCTCCCACAAGAACCACTCGGCTGATCCTTCTTCAATATGCCCTTCACCAACATGCAGTGTTTCCTTGATTGAATTAGCTCTCACACCAATATTTGCGTCTAGAGCCTTTGCATTGAGGGCTATCTGAAAACGGCTGTGGCGCTGAAGTTGCCTGTGAATGTGGAGTTGGTGGCATGTGAAACCCGCATGTGGAGCATTCGTTTGTGTGGGATGCTCACCAAGCTTCATTTCAGTCCTAGGCACTCAAAGGGCACTAAGCATAGAGTGTGAAAACTGAGTTTCCTTGAGAGCTGCTTGGAAGCCTGATGGTGTGTGAAGTTAGTGAGCCAAATGGAGTTGTTCTCCCACAAGAACCAATCGGCTGATCCTTCTTCAATATGCCCTTCAGCAAGATGCAGTGTTTCCTTGATTGAATTAGCTCTCACACCAATATTTGCGTCTAGAGCCTTTGCATTGAGGGCTCTCTGAAAACGGCTGTGGCGCTGAAGTTGCCTGTGAATGTGGAGTTGGTGGCATGTGAAACCCGCATGTGGAGCATTCGTTTGTGTGGGATGCTCTACCAGGTTCATTCCTAGATAATGCACTCAAAGGGCACTAAGCATAGAGTGTGAAAACTGAGTTTCCTTGAGAGCTGCTTGGAAGCCTGATGGTGTGTGAAGTTAGTGAGCCAAATGGAGTTGTTCTCCCACAAGAACCACTCGGCTGATCCTTCTTCAATATGCCCTTCACCAACATGCAGTGTTTCCTTGATTGAATTAGCTCTCACACCAATATTTGCGTCTAGAGCCCTTGCATTGAGGGCTATCTGAAAGCGGCTGTGGCACTGAAGTTGCCTGTGAATGTGGAGTTGGTGGCATGTGAAACCCGCATGTGGAGCATTCGTTTGTGTGGGATGCTCACCAAGCTTCATTTCAGTCCTAGGCACTCAAAGGGCACTAAGCATAGAGTGTGAAAACTGAGTTTCCTTGAGAGCTGCTTGGAAGCCTGATGGTGTGTGAAGTTAGTGAGCCAAATGGAGTTGTTCTCCCACAAGAACCACTCGGCTGATCCTTCTTCAATATGCCCTTCACCAACATGCAGTGTTTCCTTGATTGAATTAGCTCTCACACCAATATTTGCGTCTAGAGCCTTTGCATTGAGGGCTATCTGAAAACGGCTGTGGCGCTGAAGTTGCCTGTGAATGTGGAGTTGGTGGCATGTGAAACCCGCATGTGGAGCATTCGTTTGTGTGGGATGCTCACCAAGCTTCATTTCAGTCATAGGCCCTCAAAGGGCACTAAGCATAGAGTGTGAAAACTGAGTTTTCTTGAGAGCTGCTTGGAAGCCTGATGGTGTGTGAAGTTAGTGAGCCAAATGGAGTTGTTCTCCCACAAGAACCACTCGGCTGATCCTTCTTCAATATGCCCTTCACCAACATGCAGTGTTTCATTGATTGAATTAGCTCTCACACCAATATTTGCGTCTAGAGCCTTTGCATTGAGGGCTATCTGAAAACGGCTGTGGCGCTGAAGTTGTGTGAAAATGTGGAGTTGGTGGCATGTGAAACCCGCATGTGGAGCATTCGTTTGTGTGGGATGCTCACCAAGCTTCATTTCAGTCCTAGGCACTCAAAGGGCACTAATCATAGAGTGTGAAAACTGAGTTTCCTTGAGAGCTGCTTGGAAGCCTGATGGTGTGTGAAGTTAGTGAGCCAAATGGAGTTGTTCTCCCACAAGAACCACTCGGCTGATCCTTCTTCAATATGCCCTTCAGCAAGATGCAGTGTTTCCTTGATTGAATTAGCTCTCACACCAATATTTGCGTCTAGAGCCTTTGCATTGAGGGCTATCTGAAAACGGCTGTGGCGCTGAAGTTGCCTGTGAATGTGGAGTTGGTGGCATGTGAAACCCGCATGTGGAGCATTCATTTGTGTGGGATGCTCTACCAGGTTCATTCCTAGATAATGCACTCAAAGGGCACTAAGCATAGAGTGTGAAAACTGAGTTTCCTTGAGAGCTGCTTGGAAGCCTGATGGTGTGTGAAGTTAGTGAGCCAAATGGAGTTGTTCTCCCACAAGAACCACTCGGCTGATCCTTCTTCAATATGCCCTTCACCAACATGCAGTGTTTCCTTGATTGAATTAGCTCTCACACCAATATTTGCGTCTAGAGCCTTTGCATTGAGGGCTATCTGAAAGAGGCTGTGGCGCTGAAGTTGCCTGTGAATGTGGAGTTGGTGGCATGTGAAACCCGCATGTGGAGCATTCGTTTGTGTGGGATGCTCACCAAGCTTCATTTCAGTCCTAGGCACTCAAAGGGCACTAAGCATAGAGTGTGAAAACTGAGTTTCCTTGAGAGCTGCTTGGAAGCCTGATGGTGTGTGAAGTTAGTGAGCCAAATGGAGTTGTTCTCCCACAAGAACCACTCGGCTGATCCTTCTTCAATATGCCCTTCACCAACATGCAGTGTTTCCTTGATTGAATTAGCTCTCACACCAATATTTGCGTCTAGAGCCTTTGCATTGAGGGCTATCTGAAAACGGCTGTGGCGCTGAAGTTGCCTGTGAATGTGGAGTTGGTGGCATGTGAAACCCGCATGTGGAGCATTCGTTTGTGTGGGATGCTCACCAAGCTTCATTTCACTCCTAGGCACTCAAAGGGCACTAATCATAGAGTGTGAAAACTGAGTCCTTGAGAGCTGCTTGGAAGCCTGATGGTGTGTGAAGTTAGTGAGCCAACTGGAGTTGTTCTCCCACAAGAACCACTCGGCTGATCCTTCTTCAATATGCTCTTCACCAACATGCAGTGTTTCCTTGATTGAATTAGCTCTCACACCAATATTTACTTCTAGAGCCTTTGCATTGAGGGCTATCTGAAAACGGCTGTGGCGCTGAAGTTGCCTGTGAATGTGGAGTTGGTGGCATGTGAAACCCGCATGTGGAGCATTCTTTTGTGTGGGATGCTCTACCAGGTTCATTCCTAGATAATGCAGTGAAAGGGCACTAATCATAGAGTGTGAAAACTGAGTTTCCTTGAGAGCTGCTTGGAAGCCTGATGGTGTGTGAAGTTAGTGAGCCAAATGGAGTTGTTCTCCCACAAGAACCACTCGGCTGATCCTTCTTCAATATGCCCTTCAGCAAGATGCAGTGTTTCCTTGATTGAATTAGCTCTCACACCAATATTTGCGTCTAGAGCCTTTGCATTGAGGGCTATATGAAAATGGCTGTGGCGCTGAAGTTGTGTGAAAATGTGGAGTTGGTGGCATGTGAATCCCGCATGTGGAGCATGCGTTTGTGTGGGATGCTCACCAAGTTTCATTTCAGTCCTAGGCACACAAAGGGCACTAAGCATAGAGTGTGAAAACTGAGTTTCCTTGAGAGCTGCTTGGAGCCTGATGGTGTGTGAAGTTAGTGAACCAAATGGAGTTGTTCTCCCACAAGAACCACTCGGCTGATCCTTCTTCAATATGCCCTTCACCAACATGCAGTGTTTCCTTGATTGAATTAGCTCTCACACCAATATTTGCGTCTAGAGCCTTTGCATTGAGGGCTATCTGAAAACGGCTGTGGCGCTGAAGTTGCCTGTGAAAGTGGAGTTGGTGGCATGTGAAACCCGCATGTGGAGCATTCGTTTGTGTGGGATGCTCTACCAGGTTCATTCCTAGATAATGCACTCAAAGGGCACTAAGCATAGAGTGTGAAAACTGAGTTTCCTTGAGAGCTGCTAGGAAGCCTGATGGTGTGTGAAGTTAGTGAGCCAAATAGAGTTGTTCTCCCACAAGAACCACTCGGCTGATCCTTCTTTAATATGCCCTTCACCAACATGCAGTGTTTCCTTGATTGAATTAGCTCTCACACCAATATTTGCGTCTAGAGCCTTTGCATTGAGGGCTATCTGAAAATGGCTGTGGCGCTGAAGTTGACTGAGAATGTGGAGTTGGTGGCATGTGAAACCCGCATGTGGAGCATTCGTTTGTGTGGGATGCTCTACCAGGTTCATTCCTAGATAATGCACTCAAAGGGCACTAAGCATAGAGTGTGAAAACTGAGTTTCCTTGAGAGCTGCTTGGAAGCCTGATGGTGTGTGAAGTTAGTGAGCCAAATGGAGTTGTTCTCTCACAAGAACCACTCGGCTGATCCTTCTTCAATATGCTCTTCACCAACATGCAGTGTTTCCTTGATTGAATTAGCTCTCACACCAATATTTGCGTCTAGAGCCTTTGCATTGAGGGCTATCTGAAAACGGCTGTGGCGCTGAAGTTGCCTGTGAATGTGGAGTTGGTGGCATGTGAAACCCGCATGTGGAGCATTCTTTTGTGTGGGATGCTCTACCAGGTTCATTCCTAGATAATGCAGTGAAAGGGCACTAATCATAGAGTGTGAAAACTGAGTTTCCTTGAGAGCTGCTTGGAAGCCTGATGGTGTGTGAAGTTAGTGAGCCAAATGGAGTTGTTCTCCCACAAGAACCACTCGGCTGATCCTTCTTCAATATGCCCTTCAGCAAGATGCAGTGTTTCCTTGATTGAATTAGCTCTCACACCAATATTTGCGTCTAGAGCCTTTGCATTGAGGGCTATATGAAAATGGCTGTGGCGCTGAAGTTGTGTGAAAATGTGGAGTTGGTGGCATGTGAATCCCGCATGTGGAGCATGCGTTTGTGTGGGATGCTCACCAAGTTTCATTTCAGTCCTAGGCACACAAAGGGCACTAAGCATAGAGTGTGAAAACTGAGTTTCCTTGAGAGCTGCTTGGAGCCTGATGGTGTGTGAAGTTAGTGAACCAAATGGAGTTGTTCTCCCACAAGAACCACTCGGCTGATCCTTCTTCAATATGCCCTTCACCAACATGCAGTGTTTCCTTGATTGAATTAGCTCTCACACCAATATTTGCGTCTAGAGCCTTTGCATTGAGGGCTATCTGAAAACGGCTGTGGCGCTGAAGTTGCCTGTGAAAGTGGAGTTGGTGGCATGTGAAACCCGCATGTGGAGCATTCGTTTGTGTGGGATGCTCTACCAGGTTCATTCCTAGATAATGCACTCAAAGGGCACTAAGCATAGAGTGTGAAAACTGAGTTTCCTTGAGAGCTGCTAGGAAGCCTGATGGTGTGTGAAGTTAGTGAGCCAAATAGAGTTGTTCTCCCACAAGAACCACTCGGCTGATCCTTCTTTAATATGCCCTTCACCAACATGCAGTGTTTCCTTGATTGAATTAGCTCTCACACCAATATTTGCGTCTAGAGCCTTTGCATTGAGGGCTATCTGAAAACGGCTGTGGCGCTGAAGTTGCCTGTGAATGTGGAGTTGGTGGCATGTGAAACCCGCATGTGGAGCATTCATTTGTGTGGGATGCTCTACCAGGTTCATTCCTAGATAATGCACTCAAAGGGCACTAAGCATAGAGTCTGAAAACTGAGTTTCCTTGAGAGCTGCTTGGAAGCCTGATGGTGTGTGAAGTTAGTGAGCCAAATGGAGTTGTTCTCCCACAAGAACCACTCGGCTGATCCTTCTTCAATATGCCCTTCACCAACATGCAGTGTTTCCTTGATTGAATTAGCTCTCACACCAATATTTGCGTCTAGAGCCTTTGCATTGAGGGCTATCTGAAAGAGGCTGTGGCGCTGAAGTTGCCTGTGAATGTGGAGTTGGTGGCATGTGAAACCCGCATGTGGAGCATTCGTTTGTGTGGATGCTCACCAAGCTTCATTTCAGTCCTAGGCACTCAAAGGGCACTAAGCATAGAGTGTGAAAACTGAGTTTCCTTGAGAGCTGCTTGGAAGCCTGATGGTGTGTGAAGTTAGTGAGCCAAATGGAGTTGTTCTCCCACAAGAACCACTCGGCTGATCCTTCTTCAATATGCCCTTCAGCAAGATGCAGTGTTTCCTTGATTGAATTAGCTCTCACACCAATATTTGCGTCTAGAGCCTTTGCATTGAGGGCTATCTGAAAACGGCTGTGGCGCTGAAGTTGCCTGTGAATGTGGAGTTGGTGGCATGTGAAACCCGCATGTGGAGCATTCGTTTGTGTGGGATGCTCACCAAGCTTCATTTCACTCCTAGGCACTCAAAGGGCACTAATCATAGAGTGTGAAAACTGAGTCCTTGAGAGCTGCTTGGAAGCCTGATGGTGTGTGAAGTTAGTGAGCCAACTGGAGTTGTTCTCCCACAAGAACCACTCGGCTGATCCTTCTTCAATATGCTCTTCACCAACATGCAGTGTTTCCTTGATTGAATTAGCTCTCACACCAATATTTACTTCTAGAGCCTTTGCATTGAGGGCTATCTGAAAACGGCTGTGGCGCTGAAGTTGCCTGTGAATGTGGAGTTGGTGGCATGTGAAACCCGCATGTGGAGCATTCTTTTGTGTGGGATGCTCTACCAGGTTCATTCCTAGATAATGCAGTGAAAGGGCACTAATCATAGAGTGTGAAAACTGAGTTTCCTTGAGAGCTGCTTGGAAGCCTGATGGTGTGTGAAGTTAGTGAGCCAAATGGAGTTGTTCTCCCACAAGAACCACTCGGCTGATCCTTCTTCAATATGCCCTTCAGCAAGATGCAGTGTTTCCTTGATTGAATTAGCTCTCACACCAATATTTGCGTCTAGAGCCTTTGCATTGAGGGCTATCTGAAAACGGCTGTGGCGCTGAAGTTGTGTGAAAATGTGGAGTTGGTGGCATGTGAATCCCGCATGTGGAGCATGCGTTTGTGTGGGATGCTCACCAAGTTTCATTTCAGTCCTAGGCACACAAAGGGCACTAAGCATAGAGTGTGAAAACTGAGTTTCCTTGAGAGCTGCTTGGAGCCTGATGGTGTGTGAAGTTAGTGAACCAAATGGAGTTGTTCTCCCACAAGAACCACTCGGCTGATCCTTCTTCAATATGCCCTTCACCAACCTGCAGTGTTTCCTTGATTGAATTAGCTCTCACACCAATATTTGCGTCTAGAGCCTTTGCATTGAGGGCTATCTGAAAATGGCTGTGCCGCTGAAGTTGCCTGTGAATGTGGAGTTGGTGGCATGTGAAACCCGCATGTGGAGCATTCGTTTGTGTGGGATGCTCTACCAGGTTCATTCCTAGATAATGCACTCAAAGGGCACTAAGCATAGAGTGTGAAAACTGAGTTTCCTTGAGAGCTGCTAGGAAGCCTGATGGTGTGTGAAGTTAGTGAGCCAAATAGAGTTGTTCTCCCACAAGAACCACTCGGCTGATCCTTCTTCAATATGCCCTTCACCAACATGCAGTGTTTCCTTGATTGAATTAGCTCTCACACCAATATTTGCGTCTAGAGCCTTTGCATTGAGGGCTATCTGAAAATGGCTGTGGCGCTGAAGTTGATTGAGAATGTGGAGTTGGTGGCATGTGAAACCCGCATGTGGAGCATTCGTTTGTGTGGGATGCTCTACCAGGTTCATTCCTAGATAATGCACTCAAAGGGCACTAAGCATAGAGTGTGAAAACTGAGTTTCCTTGAGAGCTGCTTGGAAGCCTGATGGTGTGTGAAGTTAGTGAGCCAAATGGAGTTGTTCTCCCACAAGAACCACTCGGCTGATCCTTCTTCAATATGCTCTTCACCAACATGCAGTGTTTCCTTGATTGAATTAGCTCTCACACCAATATTTGCTTCTAGAGCCTTTGCATTGAGGGCTATCTGAAAACGGCTGTGGCGCTGAAGTTGCCTGTGAATGTGGAGTTGGTGGCATGTGAAACCCGCATGTGGAGCATGCGTTTGTGTGGGATGCTCACCAAGTTTCATTTCAGTCCTTGGCACACAAAGGGCACTAAGCATAGAGTGTGAAAACTGAGTTTCCTTGAGAGCTGCTTGGAAGCCTGATGGTGTATGAAGTTAGTGAGCCAAATAGAGTTGTTCTCCCACAAGAACCACTCGGCTGATACTTCTTCAATATGCCCTTCACCAACATGCAGTGTTTCCTTGATTGAATTAGCTCTCACACCAATATTTGCGTCTAGAGCCTTTGCATTGAGGGCTATCTGAAAATGGCTGTGGCGCTGAAGTTGCCTGAGAATGTGGAGTTGGTGGCATGTGAAACCCGCATGTGGAGCATTCGTTTGTGTGGGATGCTCTACCAGGTTCATTCCTAGATAATGCACTCAAAGGGCACTAAGCATAGAGTGTGAAAACTGAGTTTCCTTGAGAGCTGCTTGGAAGCCTGATGGTGTGTGAAGTTAGTGAGCCAAATGGAGTTGTTCTCCCACAAAAACCACTCGGCTGATTCTTCTTCAATATGCCCTTCACCAACATGCAGTGTTTCCTTGATTGAATTAGCTCTCACACCAATATTTGCGTCTAGAGCCTTTGCATTGAGGGCTATCTGAAAATGGCTGTGGCACTGAAGTTGCATGAGAATGTGGAGTTGGTGGCATGTGGAACCCGCATGTGGAGCATTCGTTTGTGTGGGATGCTCACCAAGCTTCATTTCAATCCAAGGAACACAAAGGGCACTAAGCATAGAGTGTGAAAACTGAGTTTCCTTGAGAGCTGCTTGGAAGCCTGATGGTGTGTGAAGTTAGTGAGCCAAATGGAGTTGTTCTCCCACAAGGACCACTTGGTTGATCCTTCCTCAATATTCCCTTCACCAACATGAAGTGTTTCCTTGATTGAATTAGCTCTCACACCAATATTTGCATCTAGAGCCTTTGCATTGAGGGCTGTCTGAAAACGGCTGTGGCGCTGAAGTTGCCTGTGAATGTGGAGTTGGTGGCATGTGAAACCCGCATGTGGAGCATTCGTTTGTGTGGGATGCTCTACCAGATTCAATCCTAGATAATGCAGTGAAAGGGCACTAATCATAGAGTGTGAAAACTGAGTTTCCTTGAGAGCTGCTTGGAAGCCTGATGGTGTGTGAAGTTAGTGAGCCAAACGGAGTTGGTCTCCCACAAGAACCACTCGGCTGTTCCTTCTTCAATATGCCCTTCACCAACATGCAGTGTTTCCTTGATTGAATTAGCTCTCACACCAATATTTGCGTCTAGAGCCTTTGCATTGAGGGCTATCTGAAAACGGCTGTGGCGCTGAAGTTGCCTGTGAATGTGGAGTTGGTGGCATGTGAAACCCGCATGTGGAGCATTCGTTTGTGTGGGATGCTCACCAAGCTTCATTTCAGTCCTAGGCACTCAAAGGGCACTAAGCATAGAGTGTGAAAACTGAGTTTCCTTGAGAGCTGCTTGGAAGCATGATGGTGTGTGAAGTTAGTGAGCCAAATGGAGTTGTTCTCCCACAAGAACCACTCGGCTGATCCTTCTTCAATATGCCCTTCACCAACATGCAGTGTTTCCTTGATTGAATTAGCTCTCACACCAATATTTGCGTCTAGAGCCTTTGCATTGAGGGCTATCTGAAAACGGCTGTGGCGCTGAAGTTGCCTGTGAATGTGGAGTTGGTGGCATGTGAAACACGCATGTGGAGCATTCGTTTGTGTGTGATGCTCTACTAGATTCATTCCTAGATAATGCACTCAAAGGGCACTAAGCATAGAGTGTGAAAACTGAGTTTCCTTGAGAGCTGCTTGGAAGCCTGATGGTGTGTGAAGTTAGTGAGCCAAATGGAGTTGTTCTCCCACAAGAACCACTCGGCTGATCCTTCTTCAATATGCCCTTCACCAACATGCAGTGTTTCCTTGATTGAATTAGCTCTCACACCAATATTTGCGTCTAGAGCCCTTGCATTGAGGGCTATCTGAAAGCGGCTGTGCCGCTGAAGTTGCCTGTGAATGTGGAGTTGGTGGCATGTGAAACCCGCATGTGGAGCATTCGTTTGTGTGGGATGCTCTACCAGGTTCATTCCTAGATAATGCACTCAAAGGGCACTAAGCATAGAGTGTGAAAACTGAGTTTCCTTGAGAGCTGCTTGGAAGCCTGATGGTGTGTGAAGTTAGTGAGCCAAATGGAGTTGTTCTCCCACAAGAACTACTCGGCTGATTCTTCTTCAATATGCCCTTCACCAACATGCAGTGTTTCCTTGATTGAATTAGCTCTCACACCAATATTTACATTTAGAGGCTTTGCATTGAGGGCTATCTGAAAATGGCTTTGGCACTGAAGTTGCCTGAGAATGTGGAGTTGGTGGCATGTGGAACCCGCATGTGGAGCATTCGTTTGTTTGGGATGCTCATCAAGCTTCATTTCAATCCAAGGCACACAAAGGGCTCTAAGCATAGAGTGTGAAAACTGAGTTTCCTTGAGAGCTGCTTGGAAGCCTGATGGTGTGTGAAGTTAGTGAGCCAAATGGAGTTGTTCTCCCACAAGAACCACTTGGGTGATCCTTTTTTAAATATGCCCTTCACCAACATGCAGTGTTTCCTTGATTGAATTAGCTCTCACACCAATATTTGCGTCTAGAGCCTTTGCATTGAGGGCTATCTGAAAGCGGCTGTGGCACTGAAGTTGCCTGAGAATGTGGAGTTGGTGGCATGTGAAACCCGCATGTGGAGCATTCGTTTGTGTGGGATGCTCACCAAGTTTAATTTCAGTCATAGGCACTCAAAGGGCACTAAGCATAGAGTGTGAAAACTGAGTTTCTTGAGAGCTGCTTGGAAGCCTGATGGTGTGTGAAGTTAGTGAGCCAAATGGAGTTGTTCTCCCACAAGAACCACTCGGCTGATCCTTCTTCAATATGCCCTTCAGCAAGATGCAGTGTTTCCTTGATTGAATTAGCTCTCACACCAATATTTGCGTCTAGAGCCTTTGCATTGAGGGCTATCTGAAAACGGCTGTGGCGCTGAAGTTGCCTGTGAATGTGGAGTTGGTGGCATGTGAAACCCGCATGTGGAGCATTCGTTTGTGTGGGATGCTCACCAAGCTTCATTTCAGTCCTAGGCACTCAAAGGGCACTAATCATAGAGTGTGAAAACTGAGTTTCCTTGAGAGCTGCTTGGAAGCCTGATGGTGTGTGAAGTTAGTGAGCCAAATGGAGTTGTTCTCCCACAACAACCACTCGGCTGATTCTTCTTCAATATGCCCTTCACCAACCTGCAGTGTTTCCTTGATTGAATTAGCTCTCACACCAATATTTGCGTCTAGAGCCTTTGCATTGAAGGCTATCTGAAAACGGCTGTGGCGCTGAAGTTGCCTGAGAATGTGGAGTTGGTGGCATGTGAAACCAGCATGTGGAGCATTCGTTTGTGTGGGATGCTCTACCAGGTTCATTCCTAGATAATGCACTCAAAGGGCACTAAGCATAGAGTGTGAAAATGGAGTTTCCTTGAGAGCTGCTAGGAAGCCTGATGGTGTGTGAAGTTAGTGAGCCAAATAGAGTTGTTCTCCCACAAGAACCACTCGGCTGATCCTTCTTCAATATGCCCTTCACCAACATGCAGTGTTTCCTTGATTGAATTAGCTCTCACACCAATATTTGCGTCTAGAGCCTTTGCATTGAGGGCTATCTGAAAGCGGCTGTGGCACTGAAGTTGCCTGAGAATGTGGAGTTTGTGGCATGTGAAACCCGCATGTGGAGCATTCGTTTGTGTGGGATGCTCTACCAGGTTCATTCCTAGATAATGCACTCAAAGGGCACTAAGCATAGAGTGTGAAAACTGAGTTTCCTGAGAGCTGCTTGGAAGCCTGATGGTGTGTGAAGTTAGTGAGCCAAATGGAGTTGTTCTCCCACAAGAACTACTCGGCTGATTCTTCTTCAATATGCCCTTCACCAACATGCAGTGTTTCCTTGATTGAATTAGCTCTCACACCAATATTTACATCTAGAGGCTTTGCATTGAGGGCTATCTGAAAACGGCTGTGGCACTGAAGTTGCCTGAGAATGTGGAGTTGGTGGCATGTGGAACCCGCATGTGGAGCATTCGTTTGTGTGGGATGCTCACCAAGATTCATTTCAATCCAAGGCACTCAAAGGGCACTAAGCATAGAGTGTGAAAACTGAGTTTCCTTGAGAGCTGCTTGGAAGCCTGATGGTGTGTGAAGTTAGTGAGCCAAATGGAGTTGTTCTCCCACAAGAACCACTCGGCTGATTCTTCTTCAATATGCCCTTCACCAACATGCAGTGTTTCCTTGATTGAATTAGCTCTCACACCAATATTTACATCTAGAGGCTTTGCATTGAGGGCTATCTGAAAATGGCTGTGGCACTGAAGTTGCCTGTGAATGTGGAGTTGGTGGCATGTGGAACCCGCATGTGGAGCATTCGTTTGTGTGGGATGCTCACCAAGCTTCATTTCAATCCAAGGAACACAAAGGGCACTAAGCATAGAGTGTGAAAACTGAGTTTCCTTGAGAGCTGCTTGGAAGCCTGATGGTGTGTGAAGTTAGTGAGCCAAATGGAGTTGTTCTCCCACAAGGACCACTTGGTTGATCCTTCCTCAATATTCCCTTCACCAACATGAAGTGTTTCCTTGATTGAATTAGCTCTCACACCAATATTTGCATCTAGAGCCTTTGCATTGAGGGCTGTCTGAAAACGGCTGTGGCGCTGAAGTTGCCTGTGAATGTGGAGTTGGTGGCATGTGAAACCCGCATGTGGAGCATTGGTTTGTGTGGGATGCTCACCAAGTTTCATTTCAGTCCTGGCACACAAGGGGCACTAAGCATAGAGTGTGAAAACTGAGTTTCCTTGAGAGCTGCTTGGAGCCTGATGGTGTGTGAAGTTAGTGAGCCAAATGGAGTTTTTCTCGCACAAGGACCACTTGGGTGATCCTTTTTTAAATATGCCCTTCACCAACATGCAGTGTTTCCTTGATTGAATTAGCTCTCACACCAATATTTGCGTCTAGAGCCTTTGCATTGAGGGCTATCTGAAAGCGGCTGTGGCACTGAAGTTGCCTGAGAATGTGGAGTTGGTGGCATGTGAAACCCGCATGTGGAGCATGCGTTTGTGTGGGATGCTCACCAAGCTTCATTTCAGTCATAGGCACTCAAAGGGCACTAAGCATAGAGTGTGAAAACTGAGTTTTCTTGAGAGCTGCTTGGAAGCCTGATGGTGTGTGAAGTTAGTGAGCCAAATGGAGTTGTTCTCCCACAAGAACCACTCGGCTGATCCTTCTTCAATATGCCCTTCACCAACATGCAGTGTTTCCTTGATTGAATTAGCTCTCACACCAATATTTGCGTCTAGAGCCTTTGCATTGAGGGCTATCTGAAAACGGCTGTGGCGCTGAAGTTGCCTGTGAATGTGGAGTTGGTGGCATGTGAAACCCGCATGTGGAGCATTCGTTTCTGTGGGATGCTCACCAAGCTTCATTTCAGTCCTAGGCACTCAAAGGGCACTAAGCATAGAGTGTGAAAACTGAGTTTCCTTGAGAGCTGCTTGGAAGCCTGATGGTGTATGAAGTTAGTGAGCCAAATGGAGTTGTTCTCCCACAAGGACCACTCGGCTGATTCTTCTTCAATATGCCCTTCACCAACCTGCAGTGTTTCCTTGATTGAATTAGCTCTCACACCAATATTTGCGTCTAGAGCCTTTGCATTGAGGGCTATCTGAAAACGGCTGTGGCGCTGAAGTTGCCTGAGAATGTGGAGTTGGTGGCATGTGAAACCAGCATGTGGAGCATTCGTTTGTGTGGGATGCTCTACCAGGTTCATTCCTAGATAATGCACTCAAAGGGCACTAAGCATAGAGTGTGAAAATGGAGTTTCCTTGAGAGCTGCTAGGAAGCCTGATGGTGTGTGAAGTTAGTGAGCCAAATAGAGTTGTTCTCCCACAAGAACCACTCGGCTGATCCTTCTTCAATATGCCCTTCACCAACATGCAGTGTTTCCTTGATTGAATTAGCTCTCACACCAATATTTGCGTCTAGAGCCTTTGCATTGAGGGCTATCTGAAAGCGGCTGTGGCACTGAAGTTGCCTGAGAATGTGGAGTTGGTGGCATGTGAAACCCGCATGTGGAGCATTCATTTGTGTGGGATGCTCTACCAGGTTCATTCCTAGATAATGCACTCAAAGGGCACTAAGCATAGAGTGTGAAAACTGAGTTTCCTTGAGAGCTGCTTGGAAGCCTGATGGTGTGTGAAGTTAGTGAGCCAAATGGAGTTGTTCTCCCACAAGAACTACTCGGCTGATTCTTCTTCAATATGCCCTTCACCAACATGCAGTGTTTCCTTGATTGAATTAGCTCTCACACCAATATTTACATCTAGAGGCTTTGCATTGAGGGCTATCTGAAAACGGCTGTGGCACTGAAGTTGCCTGAGAATGTGGAGTTGGTGGCATGTGGAACCCGCATGTGGAGCATTCGTTTGTGTGGGATGCTCACCAAGTTTCATTTCAATCCAAGGCACTCAAAGGGCACTAAGCATAGAGTGTGAAAACTGAGTTTCCTTGAGAGCTGCTTGGAAGCCTGATGGTGTGTGAAGTTAGTGAGCCAAATGGAGTTGTTCTCCCACAAGAACCACTCGGCTGATTCTTCTCCAATATGCCCTTCACCAACATGCAGTGTTTCCTTGATTGAATTAGCTCTCACACCAATATTTACATCTAGAGGCTTTGCATTGAGGGCTATCTGAAAATGGCTGTGGCACTGAAGTTGCATGAGAATGTGGAGTTGGTGGCATGTGGAACCCGCATGTGGAGCATTCGTTTGTGTGGGATGCTCACCAAGCTTCATTTCAATCCAAGGAACACAAAGGGCACTAAGCATAGAGTGTGAAAACTGAGTTTCCTTGAGAGCTGCTTGGAAGCCTGATGGTGTGTGAAGTTAGTGAGCCAAATGGAGTTGTTCTCCCACAAGGACCACTTGGTTGATCCTTCCTCAATATTCCCTTCACCAACATGAAGTGTTTCCTTGATTGAATTAGCTCTCACACCAATATTTGCATCTAGAGCCTTTGCATTGAGGGCTGTCTGAAAACGGCTGTGGCGCTGAAGTTGCCTGTGAATGTGGAGTTGGTGGCATGTGAAACCCGCATGTGGAGCATTCGTTTGTGTGGGATGCTCACCAAGTTTCATTTCAGTCCTGGCACACAAGGGACACTAAGCATAGAGTGTGAAAACTGAGTTTCCTTGAGAGCTGCTTGGAGCCTGATGGTGTGTGAAGTTAGTGAGCCAAATGGAGTTGTTCTGCCACAAGAACCACTCGGCTGATCCTTCTTCAATATGCCCTTCACCAACATGCAGTGTTTCCTTGATTGAATTAGCTCTCACACCAATATTTGCGTCTACAGCCTTTGCATTGAGGGCTATCTGAAAACGGCTGTTCGCTGATGTTGCCTGAGAATGTGGAGTTGGTGGCATGTGAAACCCGCATGTGAGCATTCGTTGGTGTGGCATGCTCACCAAGCTTCATTTCAGTCCTAGGCACTCAAAGGGCACTAAGCATAGAGTGTGAAAACTGAGTTTCCTTGAGAGCTGCTTGGAAGCCTGATGGTGTGTGAAGTTAGTGAGCCAAATGGAGTTGTTCTCCCACAAGAACCACTTGGCTGTTCCTTCTTCAATATGCCCTTCACCAACATGCAGTGTTTCCTTGATTGAATTAGCTCTCACACCAATATTTGCGTCTAGAGCCTTTGCATTGAGGGCTATCTGAAAACGGCTGTGGCGCTGAAGTTGCCTGTGAATGTGGAGTTGGTGGCATGTGAAACCCGCATGTGGAGCATTCGTTTGTGTGTGATGCTCTACTAGATTCATTCCTAGATAATGCACTCAAAGGGCACTAAGCATAGAGTGTGAAAACTGAGTTTTCTTGAGAGCTGCTTGGAAGCCTGATGGTGTGTGAAGTTAGTGAGCCAAATGGAGTTGTTCTCCCACAAGAACCACTCGGCTGATCCTTCTTCAATATGCCCTTCACCAACATGCAGTGTTTCCTTGATTGAATTAGCTCTCACACCAATATTTGCGTCTAGAGCCTTTGCATTGAGGGCTATCTGAAAGCGGCTGTGCCGCTGAAGTTGCCTGTGAATGTGGAGTTGGTGGCATGTGAAACCCGCATGTGGAGCATTCGTTTGTGTGGGATGCTCTACCAGGTTCATTCCTAGATAATGCACTCAAAGGGCACTAAGCATAGAGTCTGAAAACTGAGTTTCCTTGAGAGCTGCTTGGAAGCCTGATGGTGTGTGAAGTTAGTGAGCCAAATGGAGTTGGTCTCCCACAAGAACCACTCGGCTGATCCTTCTTCAATATGCCCTTCACCAACATGCAATGTTTCCTTGATTGAATTAGCTCTCACACCAATATTTGTGTCTAGAGCCTTTGCATTGAGGGCTATCTGAAAACGGCTGTGCCGCTGAAGTTGCCTGTGAATGTGGAGTTGGTGGCATGTGAAACCCGCATGTGGAGCATTCTTTTGTGTGGGATGCTCTACCAGCTTCATTCCTAGATAATGCAGTGAATGGGCACTAAGCATAGAGTGTGAAAACTGAGTTTCCTTGAGAGCTGCTTGGAAGCCTGATGGTGTGTGAAGTTAGTGAGCCAAATGGAGTTGTTCTCGCACAAGGACCACTTTAGTGATCCTTTTTTAAATATGCCCTTCACCAACATGCAGTGTTTCCTTGATTGAATTAGCTCTCACACCAATATTTGCGTCTAGAGCCTTTGCATTGAGGGCTATCTGAAAGCGGCTGTGGCACTGAAGTTGCCTGTGAATGTGGAGTTGGTGGCATGTGAAACCCGCATGTGGAGCATTCGTTTGTGTGGGATGCTCACCAAGTTTAATTTCAGTCATAGGCACTCAAAGGGCACTAAGCATAGAGTGTGAAAACTGAGTTTTCTTGAGAGCTGCTTGGAAGCCTGATGGTGTGTGAAGTTAGTGAGCCAAATGGAGTTGTTCTCCCACAAGAACCACTCGGCTGATCCTTCTTCAATATGCCCTTCACCAACATGCAGTGTTTCCTTGATTGAATTAGCTCTCACACCAATATTTGCGTCTAGAGCCTTTGCATTGAGGCCTATCTGAAAACGGCTGTGGCGCTGAAGTTGCCTGTGAATGTGGAGTTGGTGGCATGTGAAACCCGCATGTGGAGCATTCGTTTGTGTGGGATGCTCACCAAGCTTCATTTCAGTCCTAGGCACTCAAAGGGCACTAAGCATAGAGTGTGAAAACTGAGTTTCCTTGAGAGCTGCTTGGAAGCCTGATGGTGTGTGAAGTTAGTGAGCCAAATGGAGTTGTTCTCCCACAAGAACCACTCGGCTGATCCTTCTTCAATATGCTCTTCACCAACATGCAGTGTTTCCTTGATTGAATTAGCTCTCACACCAATATTTGCGTCTAGAGCCTTTGCATTGAGGGCTATCTGAAAACGGCTGTGGCGCTGAAGTTGCCTGTGAATGTGGAGTTGGTGGCATGTGAAACCCGCATGTGGAGCATTCGTTTGTGTGGGATGCTCTACTGGATTCATTCCTAGATAATGCACTCAAAGGGCACTAAGCATAGAGTGTGAAAACTGAGTTTCCTTGAGAGCTGCTTGGAAGCCTGATGGTGTGTGAAGTTAGTGAGCCAAATGGAGTTGTTCTCGCACAAGGACCACTTGGCTGATTCTTCTTCAATATGCGCTTCACCAACATGCAGTGTTTCCTTGATTGAATTAGCTCTCACACCAATATTTGCGTCTAGAGCCTTTGCATTGAGGGCTATCTGAAAGCGGCTGTGGCACTGAAGTTGCCTGTGAATGTGGAGTTGGTGGAATGTGAAACCCGCATGTGGAGCATTCGTTTGTGTGGGATGCTCACCAAGCTTCATTTCAGTCCTAGGCACTCAAAGGGCACTAAGCATAGAGTGTGATAACTGAGTTTTCTTGAGAGCTGCTTGGAAGCCTGATGGTGTGTGAAGTTAGTGAGCCAAATGGAGTTGTTCTCCCACAAGAACCACTCGGCTGATTCTTCTTCAATATGCCCTTCACCAACTTGCAGTGTTTCCTTGATTGAATTAGCTCTCACACCAATATTTGCGTCTAGAACCTTTGCATTGAGGGCTATGTGAAAACGGCTGTGGCGCTGAAGTTGCCTGTGAATGTGGAGTTGGTTGCATGTGAAACCCGCATGTGGAGCATTCGTTTGTGTGGGATGCTCTACCAGGTTCATTCCTAGATAATGCACTCAAAGGGCACTAAGCATAGAGTGTGAAAACTGAGTTTCCTTGAGAGCTGCTTGGAAGCCTGATGGTGTGTGAAGTTAGTGAGCCAAATGGAGTTGTTCTCCCACAAGGACCACTTGGTTGATCCTTCCTCAATATTCCCTTCACCAACATGCAGTGTTTCCTTGATTGAATTAGCTCTCACACCAATATTTGCATCTAGAGCCTTTGCATTGAGGGCTATCTGAAAACGGCTGTGGCGCTGAAGTTGCCTGTGAATGTGGAGTTGGTGGCATGTGAAACCCGCATGTGGAGCATTCGTTTGTGTGGGATGCTGTCCAAGCTTCATTTCAGTCCTAGGCACTCAAAGGGCACTAAGCATAGAGTGTGCAACCTGAGTTTCCTTGAGAGCTGCTTGGAAGCCTA